>NC_057864.1:109230881-109531238 GCF_019393635.1 Dromiciops gliroides
TGTGCCACCTAGCTGCCCCCCATAGCATCGTTTTGAGAGAAGCACTTTGTAAACTGTAAAGAACTCTACAAATGTGAAATAGCATTATTATTGTTGTTGTTGTTGTTATTTCTAGACTAAAGATTTTGAGCAGCAAATTCCACTCACTGTCAGGAACTCCCCAAGTGCTTCACCTGGTATTTTTTTTTTGTTAGTCATAATTTTTTTTTTAAAAAGGAAATATAAATAAACCCAGTAATTTATAGCCAGAAGTTTCTAAAAGTCTAGATAGACGTGAGTTTGCCCCTGCTGTGCCTAGTGGGCCAAACCAGCAGACACACAGAAAAAAACCTGACTCCATTTACCAAACCCATTTGGAGGTCAAAGAAGATACGCCTCCAGGACCACACAAGTATTTGGCTCCTTGGAGGGGAGCTGGAGGAAGAATGTGACTAGAATTGTACCAAGAATCTAGTCTGGTCTGGCCACTCTTCTCTTCGGAGCTCTTTTCTCTTGCTGGCTGGAGTAAGAATTCCATGGAGGTGTTTGGTGGCCTGTTGGTCCCTGCTGATTAAGCCTACAGTTACAAGAGGGCTCAGAATGGTCGTGGTCCTGTGGGGGCTTGGCTATAGCAGGTGTTACTGGTGGTTTTCTCATAAAAAAGATCAATTAAAGGAAAACCAGGCCAGAACAGGGGAACAAGACAGGTACAATGGGGAAATGTACCGGATATGAAGTGAGAGAACACAAGATCAAATCCTGACACTACTTTGGTGACCTGACATTCAGCAAGACAGTTTTACTTCTCTGGGTCTCAGTTTCTTTCTCTGTTGAATGAGAACTGGGCAATGAGGTGAAGAGAGTGCTGGGCCTGCAGTCAGGAAAATATCTCCCTGAGTTCAATTCTGGCCTCAGATACTTACTAGCCTGAGCAAGTCACTTAACCCTGTTTGCCTCCATTTCCTTATCTGTAAAATGAGCTGAAAAAGGAAATAGCAAACCACTCCAATATCTCTGCCAAGAAAACCCCAAATGGGCTCACAAAGAGTTGGACATGATTGAATGACAACAACAAAAATAGACACAAAATCACTGACTTTCTTTTTTAACCTGAATTCATTTATTAATTCAACATCATACCAATCAAACTACCAAAGAATTATTTTATAGAGCCAGAAAAAAAATTAATAAAATTCATCTGGAAGAAGAAAAAAAAAGGACAAGATTATCAAGGGAATAAATAAAAAAGAAAGTTACTGGCTTGTTGCTAATCAGCCTCGATTGGGACAAGGTCATTCTTACTTCTGAAACAGGCTATACCTGAGCTGAGATTTCAGGGGGAAAAAATGCATTTTTTTCTCCTGCTGAAGAACACAGCCCTTAAAAAACCAAGGATTGGGGCCCCAAATCTCAAACTATTTTGCATGATGTTCACTTCCCAGAGGGACAGTAAAGAAAATGAAAAGGAAAGAGATTTAATTTTATAAATTGCTCACCTATGAGGTTCCAAACATATGAAAGCATTTCCATACGAAAAGCACAATGCCTGGTGCCAAGTAGCCCTTTTGTTTATTGAACACAATCACCACGACCACCAATAGCCCCACTCCTCCAAGCCACCCATCTAACTTCCATTTCCTTCTCCTCTTCCCTACTCCCAGAAGAGTACCAAATTCGAGCACATGTTGCTTACAGTTTAGATTCTAATGGCCACTTGCTTCTTTGAAACAGAAAGGGAATTGACGTCATTCCCAAAGAGAAGGTCATTAACACCCTCTCCCTGTCAGGTCTTTCTACTCTCTGGAAAATTAATCCTTCAATCTGCCTGAAACTCTGAAATAATTTAATTTATCTCATTGAAAGATTAGAGCCCAGCAGGACACTGCTGAAGACAGGCTGAATTTGAAACCAATTTCTCCTTTCAGGTATTCCGTTATATTTCTAGACTAAGATATGCCGCCAACTAGCATCTCACCAACTTTGATGGATTTGGAGTCAGAAGATCTGGGGTTAAATCTCGGGTGACATACTCTGTCACTTAATCTCTCTGGGTCTCAGTTTCCAGATCTGTAAAACAAAGGGTTTGGACTAAGTGCTCTCTATGATTCTATAACTCTAAAGGGAGACAGGAGGGAGATTTCCCAGGGATAGTACGGGAGTACAACACGTCACACCAGAGGAGGCAGTGATGTCCCTGTAACTCATCTCCCCCCAAACCCCACTCACGAGGCAGACAGATCTAATCTTTACCTTTCCCCCTTTTCCCCACCTCCAATTCCCTCCCCCTGAAGATCCCTTCAGGAGGAGAAATGGAAACCACCAGGAACTGGGATACTCAGGTAGTTTGTGTCTTTAGGATTACTGAGGTCTTGTCTTTCACTGTAAGGTTTGGCCACGTCAGGAGAACAATAGGAAGGTGAGGTTCCTAGGCAGAGATACCTCAATATTCATGGTCACAAGGGGAGGGGGTTCAGAGGGGTGGAGCTTACAGATGAATTTCACTTTCGATTGGCTGGGACCAGCAGGTAACTTGAAGCTTCCTATACTGAAGCATAAATAAGAAGTGAAACTGAGGAGCCCCTACTTAAAATGGGCTGAATTGTTCTTCACCCTTCTTGCTTGTTGGTGTGGTTTTTTTTTACTCATTTCTCTTTTTTTGCATTATTTTGTTTCACCTTCTATTTTAAAAACTCCTCAGAATCCCTTACTCTCACGGCTTCTCTTTTCCCTCTTCTATCCCTACCTCCCTACTCTTTTCTACTCAATCCCACCTTCCTCTACTCTGACACTTTCTTTTCAGGAAGGAAAAGGGGGGAAAACCCACAAAAAGAGTTCCAGCAAGAAGGGTGGAATTGCCATATCCAGTAGCCCTTCTCCCCCAACTTTTCTTGGGACAACTCTTAGGTCCCAACAAAAGGGCTGGCCTTGGACCTTTTCTACAGTAAGTGGTTTCACTTTCTCTTCTTGGCTGCTCAGAAAAGTACTCCAGGACAGATAAGTATCCCCTTTTTTCATCTTTGCTACTCCAACATCCTTTTTCTGCATCATCCTATCATATGTTCATATGTCTGTCTTAGGCTGTTTCCTTTTAAAGATTTTTTATCAGTCACGTAAAAAAATTTTTCAAACCAAGCTCAAGGCTGGGACGCAAAATTTGCAAACACAGGTGAGTGTGAGCCTCTGGGGTTCTTTGGGGATTTTTTTCTAAAGCACAGTGAGAGTAAGGGGGTAGAGCAGTGGGACAAAGTGGGTGTGGTCATTAATCCAGAGGAGGATAAAGATCTTAATGGAAACAGGAGTGATGAGAAGCCGGGAGAATGAAAGAGTACTCCCAGAGAGCAAACCAGCCACTATCTCTAAGATTGAAATTTCTTAACCTGCCAAGTTTCAAACAAAAGACTTAACATGTTAAGTATTTTTTAAGAAGTGAGTAGATAGAGCACTGACCTTGGACTCAGAAAGACTTGAATCGGAAAGCCTGACTCTGACACTTAGTAGCTATGTTATTCAGGGCAAGTCACTGAACTTCTTAGCCTCAGTTTCCTCATCAGTACAAAGGGAATAACAATCACTCAAAACTCCCAGGGAGAGGGTAGTAATGAGAATCAACTGAGATAAGATATTTAAAGGACTGGGGCTTTGTGGCTCTTAAAGCACTATATTGTTTGTTATTATAGATTCCAGGAATCTCTGATAAGGGGAAGCAATACTTTAGAGTTGGTGAAATATCTTGGGAATCACTGTCCCTATTGTCAAGTGCCAGGCAGATAGGAGATTTCCCCAAGAAAGACAATGGTGATTTTACCATAATGAGGAAAGGAACTATGGTAGGAGATTCTAGAACACTGTTCTATATTTGAGGACACCATCCCTAAAGGTTCCTTAGGATGAGCCTTCCCCATGCCCCCCCAACTATTTACTGGGTCAAATATTAACCCCCAAAATGAGATGGGTGATAGGACCCACAGAATTGAACTTGGGGCCTGAGAACCAGCCACTGCTTTTATGAGTTCTTCCCTTAGTTCTACCCATGTATCTAACTAGGACTGAAAGGCATATATGGCATATTGAGGTGTTGGCAGGACTGACAGATTGGGGTTTCCACACCTTTTATGGACTAGAGCTGAGATTCCAATACCCGTGGTTAGGTTTGTGGAGAAAGGAAGGCAAGACTTGTTTTAGATGGGTATTCTAGAGTACCTGAGCAGGCTAATTCTTAAAGAGGCAGATGTGTAAATTTATAGTCAGTAAAGGATGAGGTCCTCCACATATCTCAGATATAATAGAGATGGGATTAAATCCCAAGGGATTGTGAATAAAAGCTTTAGAATCAGAGGAATGATGAGAGGTACCCTCTGGTGCTCTAATGAGAAACCCAGAAAGCCCTTGAAATAATTTGTAACAATGGCAATCAAACCATTCCTTTAAATGTCTTAGAGATGTTTTAACTCCTTACTCTCCCCACCCACCCCCATCTCAGATTATGGCAGTCCTCTGATCAGGAATAAGATTTAGAGATAGAAGGAACTTTTAAAGCCATTAAGTCCCGTTTTACAGAGGAGAAAACTGAGGAACAGAGAGGTTAAGTGACTTGCCTAATTGAAGTGGGATTTACACTCAGGTTTTTCTCACTCCAAGTCCAGTGCCCTATTCCCTACATCATGCTGCTGAGTTTCATCTTTTTTTTTTTCTTTTTTGGACCCATCTCTGGTATGGGAGTGAGGTACAAGTGAGAGAGACCAAAAGCAAAAAGGAATTCAATCAAGGATTCTGCATAACCCAAGAACTGGATGATTTTCCTGTGGATAATAAGCATGAAAAAATGAGAGTAAGTCTTTTCACTCTTATCTGTCTCTTTCTGCTAAACATGAGCTCAGAAGCCCAAACCAGGAGGAGAAGTGCAGAGAGCATGGGGTAAGGGGAAAGTTGTGACAGTGTTAAGAGACTGTATCTCTGCATCAGGTCAGAACATGCCCCAGGAAGAAAGTATTTCAAATAACAAGGTAGAATTGCCCAGACTCATTCCCATCTGCACGTTGGTGCTGAGACCATCCTTTTATGGGACTTAACATAGAGCCAAGAACATGCCTGAACAGAGAAGAGGGAGAGGCAGAAAGACATTTAGACAGCAATAAGTTGATTGGTGGGGGATTTTTTTAAAGAAAAAAAATTTAGGTGTTCCCAGGTTGTTAGATCTCTCTATTGTCTAGTCCAAGGAAAATTTCTGAAGCTTATAGGAGAAAATCCCATATCTTTTATCCTTCCCTTGTTCCCATTAGCCAACCTTCATCCAATTAAAAAGAGCTATACTTAAGATAAACAAAGATTCCGTGTGGTGGGAGGTGGGTAAAGAAAGTCTCAAGGGAGATCTAGGCAACAAAGTGGAGTGGGGGAGATTCACCCAATCTGTGGCTAGTTTTACTGCCTAAGACTGAAATTGTGAGACCTGGAATTCCCACCCTCTTTTTGGCTTCCTATCAGGGATGGGAGTGAGGGCATAACTGTTCCAGCAACCCATGGACGATTCACAGGTCTTTCACAACTTTTCTATTCATTTCAGAACAGCATTGAACCCTCCAAATACTGTTCATGCCTCCCCTTCTTTTGTTGTTCCATTTTGGAGGGAAGATGTAATAGTTGAACTTTCCCATCCCCACCCCTTCTCTCCCTCCCCTGTCTCCCTCTCCCTCTTCCTCTTTCCCTCCCACCTCCTTCTTTCTCTGCCTCTCTGTATGTGTCTCTCTCTGTCTGTCTCCTTCCCCCCATCTCTGTCTGTCTTTCCCCCTCTCTCTCCTCCCAGTTTGCCAATGATATCATGAAGTTTTCTAGAACAATTTTAGGACATCAGTCTCCCTAACCAAGGTCCAATATTTAGATAGGAACATAAGAATAAGATTGTGAGACACAAAGAGACAGAAGGTACAAGATGTACTGACATCCCCATCTAGGTCAGTGTCAAGAATCTTCTATTCTTCTAAGGCTAGAGCCAGGAAAGAGTGATCAGAAATTTCCCTTGCTTTCTTTAATGGGCTCAGCCTGTCTGTGGGACAGTGCTAAGATACAGTAGAATACTGACCCATATGAAGTCTAATTTTCCCATGGAGAGTACCCAGAGGAATTGAGGGGTGAGATCCTTAACAAGGCAGAGTTATGTGACTTTAAGACCTTTGATAGCCCCTGACCAGTGATGACCCTGTTTGTGTATAGTAAGACTGGGGATTGGCTATAGAAGCTCTGAAGATGAGAGCTCAGGATGATCCATGAGTTTCTCTTGTCCTTCATTCCACCGGAGTCTGTCTCATATCTAATCAGATTTCAGTGGAGTGAAGCTTAAGAGGCATGGAGTTGACTCAGCAACAGCAAGCACCTCAAGATTAGCTCTGACATAGGAGAAGAAACACAGAACATTTGGAACTAAAATCAGCCTGCAGAGGAGAACTCTGGCAGGGCAATGCAATGCACATGTTGTACCAGGCACCTTTAATGGGAATAGCTCCCCCTGATCCCTACCTCTCCTTTAAAAGTTAACACTTTAGGAATGTCTATTTGTCTGCAATGAAGAAAGAATTAAAAATTTACCCAAGACTGGCTGCTGTAAATTTTACAGACCTCTGTTACCATTCTCTTAGCCATTAAGTTTGGGGATCCTCCATTTTCTTAGCCTTCTCTCCTCTGAGCTGATTCGGAGAACCTGACCGCAGGTGGGAGTGGAGGGAGGCGGGAGTGGAGGGAGGCGATGGAAAATGGACCAGTCTCTCACTCTCTATCCCTAAACTGTTGACTATCATATCTATTTGTAATCAACAAGGAAAAGCACTGCTTCAGTCAGATTCCTGCAAGATTTATGGAATGAAACAACATCCATAAACAAACAAACAAAAATACATTAAGACTTTTAAAACCCATTTATATTATAATAAAATGAATGTAAATAAGATTTAAGTTGAGACAGTTTTCAAATATTCCAGGCTCTGTGTAAGATATCTCTTGTAAGGTACCAGTGTAAATCCAGCAAAGGTTAATGTACTTAAACATATTTGACACATAAAAATGTCAGATCCAGTATTAATCATTCACGAGTTGTAATTGCCTTTATATAGGTCTCCTCTCAAGATATACGCTCAAAACACCAGACTTGGTGGAAATCTGAAAGAAAAAAAAAACAACAAATAATAATACACCTGCTGTCAGGATATATGATTTTCTTTGAGAGATTTAACATAGGATTCATTGGATTTATTATTCTGTATGATTTTCTACTTCACTTTCAATCTCTTAGGGACAGATGAGAAAGTGACAGGGAGAAGGGTGGTTGGGAGGGGACTAAGGTTTAATGGAATCCATGCTTGACTTAAGGGGATTCTAAACCTTCATTGTTACTAGCTCAGGTCTTAAACTAGCAGGATGTCTGACTCTTTCTGTTGGAGGGGCCGGACAATTCTGGATACTGCCTGAGGTGTAGTATAAACTGAGATGGGTGGACCTTTGAACAAAGGCTGCATCTGACAAGCCTTTGGGAAAACCGGTTTCCTCCAGAATGTGCCCTAGGCAACCAAACTAGCCAGATCGCCTAAGATGGCTAGATGTTTTTCTTTGGAGTGCCAAAGGTTTCCACCCGCCCCTGGCCTGTCAACTTGTCATTCAGGTAGCTAAATTCTGATTCTCCCCTAGGTAACTGTGAGTGACTTCTGAGAGGGAGATGAGTCTCTCTAATCTCAAACCCTGGGACATGTTAAAAAGAGAATGCCCCATCCCCCACCCCTTATAAGAACTAAGCAAGCCCAGTGGCTCCCAAGCAGACCCTTCTGTTTGGGTTTCCAGCATTCAAAATAAAATCACTCTCCTAGTCACCCAGAGCCTTGCTAAAAGCAAAAGGATGATAACTGGCACTTAGGTAGTGCTTCCAGAGATGAAAACTGCCTTGTGTCCATTATCTCATTTTTCTTCATAGCCCTAGGAGACAACTCCTCCAGGTATCCTCACCCTTAGTTCACAGAGGAGAAAACGAAGACTCATAACTTGCCCATGGTCACCCCAGATAGATGGTAAATGTGGGAGGTAGCATTTTAAATAAGGGTCTTCACATATCCAGCCCTGTATTGATTGTGCCCCCTGGTATCATAAGAGCAAACCCTATTTAAGAGAATATGAGAATCAGAGTATGTTGGTAGACACGGACCTGTGCATATTTGTGCACACGTGTATATACATACCCATGCGTACACACACTCCCAGGTTTCAGGGAATTTTAAAAGACAGAATACAAGAGAGCCAAAGAGCTCCTCCCCGGGCTTGTTGCTTCACCAGCTCAGTCAGGATAAGGTGAAGCCTCTTATTAAGAGGAAGAAGGTGGTGCCCTCCTGGATCTTTGCAGAAGTCAGTGGGAAGAAACTGCCGAAATGGAGAAGAGAAAATAAGATGCCTTCGGTCCACCTGGGGGAAATGGCATCACTGCAACCTTCTCTGTTTTAGGACATCAGTCCTAAAACCCTTCCAAATCTCACTCCAAACACACTCTTCCATAAGAGCAAGGGGGAGCAAGCCATATTACTGGCATGGGAGTTTGAGTTCAAGGCTGCACTTCCCACCCCACTCCAGCCCTCACTTCCATTCAACATGCTTTGTTCTATCTCCCATGCATGCAGGGCCACAGGAAGGAAAAACTTCTGAGCTTGGCCCAGGAGCAGCTTGTGGGGGGAGGTGGGGGGAAGTTTGGGCATTTCAACAGTGCTGGGGTGGACTTGTCCATCCATCTCTCCAGGCTGGCCTCATTTATTTTATGTTTCATATCTTCATTACAGGGCTCAGTTCCCACCCAATACAATGCAGGGGGAAATGCTTTAATCAAAATTCCCTTGCAACAACAAAAATAATATTGCCTCTGCTTTCTTTATTCATGATCATTTTTACTACAGTGAAAGGCAAATATCATTGAGCCAAACCCGAATAGACAAATATATACAACCCGTTGGTAATTTAATATTTTGTGCTAATGGTATACACTGTAGATACAACCCTAGAAGAGTAAATTACAATCCTATCAATAATACATCAGAGCCTGACTCTGGTCTTCCCAGCACACAAGGATCTGTATATTGGCAAAAGGCTCTCTGAATATTAAAAGCCATGAATATAAGGAGGCAGAGGTAGCAAAGCTGTGCCTCTGTGTATTGGTCTTTGTTAAAGCAGCTATTTGTGAGAGAGCTGGCCTGGCCTGAAGATCTCTGGGAAAGAAAGAAAAAGAACAATACCTCACTACCTAAACCAGGGATCCATCCCACAAAACTGATAGTCCTCACAGGGAGTAATGATCTTTTGGCCAATGTGCTCAGTCTAGGACAATAGGAGCTCGAGATCCTAGGAGGGTCTTCATGATAATAATAATAACTTCTGTTTTCATGGCATTTTAAAAAAGGAGCTTTCCTCAAAAATCCTTTGCTGAGGTAGCCAGACTACTTGTGTCCCTATTTTGCAGATGAGGATCCCAGAGGATCAGAGAGCTAAGGGACTTCATAGAATCTCAGAATTGGAAAGGACTTTAGATGCTCCATCCCTGAACATGGGTCCCCTTCCCCTGCACAGAATCCTCAAGGTGCCCATAGAAAGTAAAAGTCGACTGAGATTTGGGTCTAGGCCTGACTCTAAATTTGGCCCCCTTTTCACTGTTCCACAGTGAAGACCCACAGTTTAAGAAGCTTTGAACTAGATGAGCTCTGAGGTCTCTTCCAGATCAAACATTCTGATTCTATATTGGGGTTCGGGGTGGGAGGGGAGAAGAAATACTCATTTTTAAGGTTTCCATGGATGTTAAAAAAGGCATGTGGGGGCAGCTAGGTGGCGCAGTGGATAGAGCACCGGCCCTGGATTCAGGAGTACCTGAGTTCAAATTCGGCCTCAGACACTTAACACTTACTAGCTGTGTGACCCTAGGCAAGTCACTTAACCCCAATTTCCTCACTAAAAAAAAAAAAAAAAAGGCATGTGCTAAATCCTGACCTCCTCTTCCCTCCCTCCCACTTTCAGCTTAAAAAGCTCTTGGTAACCCTACTTCCTCTGCACTTTGGAGAATTTCAGTGTCTATATCATCCTGATGTGAAACATTAGATGAATGTCTAGGGGGATCAGCCCCTAGATCAATGGTGACAGCCACTTCAGGACTGGTCTTCTATACCCTGATGGAGAAAAGACAGAAGTAATGAACACAGGCAGGGTGGTAAGAGATATCCCTGCCCCTTTTGTCTCCAGATCATTGGAGAGACAGAAGAATGGAGAGTTGTCAACACCTTTGGTGCTAAGGAAAGAGAATGCAGATGTCAACCCCAACCTATGGAGATGAAGGGGCAGAAGTACATTAGTGGTAACAGAAGCCTTTACTTAAGAGGGACCTAACATGATCTCTCTAGGGAGAGAACTATAGGCATCAAACGTGAGGTAAGGACTGGGAATCACTTGCTCCTGTCTATGTCTATCTGGAAAAATGAGCTGGTGCTTGTCATCCAGGCCCTCACTCCCACCCCACCCACCCATCCCACTCCCTCTTCAACTCATCTTCCTTCTCCCCCCAACCCCTGACCTTACTCCCTTTCTTTCCTTCTCCCTAGCATAGGAGAGGAGGTAATCTGTAGACTAATTAAAGAGAAGTCTGAAAAGGGGGAAGGGGAATGAAAAGGGTGGGGGATGGGACAGAATAAGCATTTATATTTATATGAGCCAGGCACTGTGGTAAAAGTACTATTTGGGGGGGCGGGGGCTGGGCTATGGGGGTTAAGTGACTTGCCCAGGGTCACACAGCTAGTAAGTGTCAAGTGTCTGAGGCTGGATTTGAACTCAGGTACTCCTGAATCCAGGGCTAGTGCTTTATCCACTGCGCCACCTAGCTGCCCCTAAATACTATTTTACAAATATTCCATTTGATCTTCACAACCCTGTGAGTCAGGTGCTATCATTATCCCCATTTTACAGTTGAAGAAACTGAGGCAAGCAGAGACTGACTTTCCCAGGGTAACACAGTTAGTATGTATTTGATACTGGATTTCAATTTACATCTTCCTGACTCCAACCCCAGGACTCTATCCACTGTGCCAACAGGTGCCTGGAAACAGTGATACCTGCAACACCATGTATAGAAAGGAAATTGCATCCATGGATAAACTGAAGTACTTCCCACTTGAAGAACTAAATATAGGAGCTACAGAAAATCATATTGGTCTGAAGGGTCAGTAAAAGGGAGCAGTGACTGTGAACTGGGTTGTAAAATGTGAAAAAAAATCTCAGTCATAGAAATTCTCAGGCCGTCTGATGTGTTTGTCAGACCTTCTGATTCCCACGTTCTCTCTCTTCAGGCAAAGGAGCAAAAAGAGATTAAAGCATCTCTGGTCTGACAACATAGAACTAGGATAGTTTTTTTCTAATCAGAAGAGGGTGATTTTCTACGCTTTTCTTTAATAAGAAAGAAATCTTTCCCCCACTTGCCCTGAATGCACCTAGTTTAGTTAGACTTAAATTTCTTCTAATTTAAGCACATTAGGACACCTCTTAAAAGCATAGATTCTCCCAGCAACCTGAAACTTTTAGTAATAAAAATAAAAATAATAACTAACATTTGTAGAGCACCTACCATGTGCCTGGCTAAGCACTGCAATAAAACGCTTTACAATTATTATCTCATTTGATCCTCACAACAACCCTGTGAGAAAAATGCCAATAGCAGCCCCATTTTACAGATGGGGAAACTGAGGAAAACAAACTTTTCTTTTGCAGGGCAGTTGGGGTTAAGTGACTTGCCCAGGGTCACATAGCTAGTAAGTGATAAGTGTCTGAGACCGGATTTGAACTCAAGTCCTCCTGAATCCAGGGCCAGTGCTCTATCCACTGTGCCACCTAGTTGCCCCTACTTTTTTTTTTTTAAGTTACTTGCCTGGGGTCACAAAGCTAGTTAAATGTCTAAAGTTGAATTTGAATTCAGGTCTTTTACAAATTGCCTGGCATATAGAGTGCTTTGACAAGACAATATCTCATGACTATCTAAAATAATTTTTCAACAAAAAACTGTCAAAGTTATCATGTTCATTAAGATCACTATATTTTTATGACACCTAGTAGGATAGGATGGCCCCTCAAAGACTTTTTAGGAGGTGAACAGGAACAGCCTATCATTGATGAGAGCTCTATGAGAGATTGGAACATTACTTTCATCATATTATTCCCCCCAGCTCTTAATCCTCCAATTGCAGTCAATTGCCTAAAGGATAAATTTCACCCTCCCAGCCTGTCATTCAAGGCCCTCTATAATACGACTTCAACCCAGTTATCTAGTCTCCTCTCCTACTGTTCTTCAATATAGAAAGATAGAATCCTAAAATCAAAGAGTGGGAAGGGTCCTCTGGGGTCATCCCATCCAACCCATTCAAGCCCTGCTTGCTGTGTGACCACAGACAAATCATCTGGTTGTTGGGGTAGATATGAGAAGAATCCTGGAGGGAAGGAACCACTCCTTCCTAGAGTTTGTGAAAGAAGAGAGGAAATGCAGGCACAGCTGGACATGTCTAGTAGATTTTGAGAAAGTAGATTTCAAAGGGCTTGTAGGAAAGATGGGCAGAATCCCATGAATTAAAATGATACTGGGGAAGTCAGCCCAGGAATGATGAGAAATACTCAAGAATGAAATTCTGAAGACATAAAGGGAAACAACTGAATTGGGGGAAAACTAAAAAGTGTCTGTAGCCGAAGTTGATGTATGAGGAATTCACCTCATTAAAATGTAGATTTTCAAAAGAAATATACTGAGAATGGAAACAAGGCCAGGTAACAGAAAATAGATAGAAAAGCATGGTGTGATCATGTAAAAATACTTTCAGGAGCACTAATGCTCAAAATGATCTGAGGATAATGAGGGGAAACAAGAACCACAGAAAGGCCTTGAGTTGTTTAGTGATATTAGGAGGGGGAGAAATAGGATTAAGGAAAGGATAAGAACATTGCTTGGAATGATTATAACTGACAACAGAGTAAAGGTAGAGTTGCTCATTTATTCTTTTGCTGTTTTTTCTCTGCCACGGAGAATGGCCTTTGTGCTAGAAATGACAAAAACAAGCATGGTTAACACAGAGGTGCCATCCAAGATAAACAAGGAGATACTAAGGAAGTATATGGCATGAAAGGTCCAGAAAAGACTGGTAGATGGGAAGAAGTACCACATGACTAGGGGCAGCTAGGAGGCAGAGTGGATAGAGCTATTAGAGCACCTGGACTGACTAGAGTCAGGAAGAGGTATCTTTCTGAGTTCCAATCCAACCTCAGATACTTACTAATTGTGTAACACTAGACATGTCACTTAATCCTGTCTGCATCAGTTTCCTTGTCTGTAAAATGAACTAGAGAAGGAAATGAAAAAACCACTCCAGTATTTCTGCCAAGAAAACCCCAGTGGGGTCACACAGAGTCAAATGTGACTGAAATGACTCAACAGCCACATGATTGGAGGAGGAAAAATGTTATCCTGATTTTCCAAAAAAAAAAAAAGTGGGGGGGGAAGAGAATAAGGCCTGCAAACTATAGGCCATTTGACTCGACTTAGATTCCTTGCAAATCCTAGACTGGATAAATAAAGAGATGGTTGGGAGAACATCTATTGTATAAAAAGAAGTGGCAATCAAAAAGAGTCAGCATGACTTCATCGAGAGCAAGTCATTCCAGGCTAATCTCATTTCCTTTTTTCTATTACGTTACTAAATCAGCAGAAGAGTAAAAGGCTGGGGATATTGCTTGTGGAGATTTTAATAAAGGTTTGGACAAAACTTTACAAAGCTTCTCCAATTCTTGTGGAGATGAAGAGATATGTCTTAGGTGATAATTCAATTAGATGGATTCTGAGCTGGTTGGATGACCAGACTCAAAGCAAAGTTTGTTCATGGTTCAACATCCACATAGTAGGGGGTCTCCAATGGAGTCCCTTGGGAATCTGTGCTTGGCACAGTTCTTTTTAGCATTTTTATCAATGACTTGAATAAAGGTATAGTCTGCTCATCAGGTGTGCATATGACACAAAGCTGAGAGGGATATTGAACATGCTGAGCGATGGAAATAAGATGAAATTCAATAAAGATAAGTAAAGTTTTACATTTGAGTACAAAAAAATGGGGCAGCTAGGTGGTACAGTAGATGGAGTGCCAGGCTTGAACCTGTGTTCAAATCTAGCCTCACATACTTACTAGCTGTGTGACTGTGGGCAAATCACTTAATCCTGTTTGTCTTAGTTTCTTCATCTGTAAAATGAGCTAGAGAAGAAAATGACAAATTACTTCAGTGTCTGTGCCAAAAAAAAACCCAAATGGGGCCATGAAGAGTCAGAAAAACACCAAACAACATTACACACACATACACACAATAGTTTCACAAGGAGAAAATAGAGGAGACAGGATTAGACAGCAGTTAATCTGAAAAACCAGGTATTGGGCAGCTAGGTGGCGCAGTGGATAGAGCACTGGCCCTGGATTCAGGAGGACCTGAGTTCAAATCTGACCTCAGACACTTAACACTTACTAGCTGTGTGACCCTGGGCAAGTCACTTAACCCCAGTTGCCTCACCAAACAAACAAACAAACAAACAAACAAAAACAGGTATCAAAGTACTGAAATCTCAGTAAGTCAGCCATGTGATATGGCAGTCGAACAAGCCAATGAGATTTGGGACTACATTAAGAGAGACCTCACTTCCAGGAGCAGAGGAGATGAAAATTTGTACTTTTGTTGATGATATTCTGTCTCACCAGCCCTAATCTGGATTACTGCATCCATTTCTAAGTGCCACAATTTTAAGAAGGGTTTTGATAAACTAGAGAATGCCCAGAGTAGGGTAATAAGAATGGTGAAGGGCATTAAATCTGTTTCATATGAGGATCAATGGAAGCAACTGGAAATGTCTGGCCTGGAGAAAAGAAAATTCAGGGAGAATATGAGGGCTGCTATCCAGTATTGGAAGGTTTGCCACATGGAGGAGGCTTTAAACTTGTTCTGTTTGACCCTAGAAGGGAGATATTAAAAAATAGAATGGATGGGAAGAGGGCTGTTGGGTTCTCCTTCCTTGGAGGTCTTCAAAAAGAGGTTGAATGTTTGCTCTTCACCTACGCTATAGTGAGGCTCCTTTTGTGAATGGGTGGGACTGGATAGCCACTAAGGTCACTTCCAATTCCCAAATGCTGTGATGTATTCTGTGCACAAGCACAATTGTCTCAGACAATGAAATATACTTAAGTTAGCCATATGGCTCAGTAGAGAAAGTTTCCATAATGGAAATTCCTTCCCTCTTACTAGTGAGATTATAGGTATAGGCCCCCCAAAATAAATAAATGAACGCATAATGCAAGTCTTCCTCTGAAGTCTTCCCCTAATGCATCATCATGTTGTGGAGTGGATACTAGGTTCTCTAAGGCTATGAGAACTAGGGATTATCTCTGGCAAGTCCTGCCAAGCTGGAAAGATGTTGAATACCCTCCAAAATCCAGGTTTCTCAGAAATGAGGGTAGATATAGCTATACCTCCCCCCCCCATCTGAAAAACAGAAAGACAGAGAGACATACACACAGAGAGAATAGGAAAGATAAAAAATACCTCTAGGTACCTATCAATTTATTTCACTAATAAAGTGTTTCTATCAATTAAGTACAAGATAATCAATAATGAGATGGAAGGAGAGCTAGAGAAAGATGGAGGAATGGAAAGACAGGAATCAAGACAAAAGAGAGGGAAAGAAAGAGAGAGAGACACCCAGGAATGGACAGACAGGGACAGACAGACAGACATGGCAAGACTGAAGAAGAGAGACAGAAGGCCAAGACATTCAGAAAAAAAAACAAAGACAAAGAGAGACAGAAATTTGGTGAGAGATCCTGAGTGACATTCAGGGAGGCAAAGACTGAGAAAGACGAGATAAACCCATAGACTGTCCAACAAAGCTCAGCATGCCTGTTTTCTAAGGACAAGCCAAACGAAATTTGTCACCAGCTTGGTTGAAGGATGATGCGTTTTTTTGGCCATAAAAACTCAGAGCTATTTACCAAGTTATGGATGGGCTGTGATAATACAGTAGCTAGTCTATCAACAAACATTAAGAATTTACTATGTGACAGATTTTGTCTTCACTATTAAGTGCTAGAGATGCAGAGGCAAGAACAGTCTCTGCCCTGCAGAAGCTTACATTCTAATGGGAAAGAAAGATACACAAATAGGTTCCCATGTGACATACGCAGAATAGATAGTACTTTCATCTAGAGGAAATCAGTGTAACAGCGACTGGTATATACACAAGCCCCTCCAATACTACTCCCTATATGGAGTCATGAAGATGTGAAACAGAGGTACCTTGCAGAGACTTGGGAGTGCATGTAGACATTCTACAACTGATTTTGCTAATGACATGGTGCTATGGGCTATGGGCTGTGTAGCCAGAATTCAGGGTGCCTTCAAAAGGAATCTCATCTTGTAGTTTCAGCTCCTTCTCTGGCAACATCTGGTGAGAAACAATGCTGAAAAGAGCAAAGTCTTGGCTCTCTCTTTCCAATTCAAAATGTGGTCCCATGAAAATGGGTCTCAGTTGTTTGCCCTCACTGGTTATTCTTTTGGTTTTGGTGAAATAGATTAATTTGGAAATTTCAACCCCGTGTATTTCAAAAGGCCAGGAGACAAAGCCTCCAGATATCTGGGAGTCCAGGAATCCAGGAGTCTGGGAATTAGAATCCATGCTGGGTTTTGTACATAGCCCAGTATCAATACTTTGGGTAGGAAGAAGAGACCTTTGGAACTCAGCCTAGGACTCAGACAGCAAAACCATATCTAGACATGAACTTGGTAGGATAAAGACTATTTAGAAACTGTGCTAAGAATGATCTTACTCTCCCCAGAGATCAAAGTGGTATAAAGGAGAAGGTGTCCCAGAGGAGTTAGGGATTTCTCTTCCCTAATACTATTAATTTAAGCCTTCACCTGTGTCTGTTATTATCCACCAGAGACTGACTAGCACCCCACTTCCATTTAACTACTTAACATCAACTTTTAAAGAGCAATGTTTACTTCGAAAATATATTAACAGGGTAGCTAGGTGGTGCAGTGGATAAATCACTGGCCCTGGATTCAGGAGGACCTGAGTTCAAATCCGACCTCAGACACTTGATATTTACTAGCTGTGTGACCCTGGGCAAGTCACTTAACCCCAATTGCCTCACAATATATATATATATATATATATATATTAAAATAACAAAAGAACATGAATATATTGGAGAGACCAGAAAGACCTGCAGAAGAAGGGATTTGAACTGTGTCTTGAAGTAAGCAAAAGGAAACTGAGTGAGATTTAAGGAGATATAGCATTCTGGGCTAGGGTATAACTAACATATCTGGGTGATAGAGTGCATGGAAGGGGCCAGAGAGTAAAGAGATTTCAATGTTTAACAAAGAACTGGACATTTGATACTGGAGATAATAGAGCCACCAGAATTTACTGAATAGTGGGTGACGGAGGTGGACTTATGCTTAACGAAAATCATTTTGGCAGCTAATCAGAGGATAGTTTGGAGTGGTGAGAGGCTTGAGACAGAGAAAACAATTAGAAGGCTATTATAACAGTCCAGGTCAGAGGTGATAAGGACCTGAACTAGTGTGGTGGGTGGCTCTGTGAAGGAGGCATATATGAGAAATTCTGTGAAGGTAGGAAGGACATGATTTGACAATAGATTAGCTGGGTGGGGAGTGAATGAGGGGTAGTGGGTGATGCCAAGGTTGCAAGCCTGGGTAAATGAGAAGATTCTGCTACCCTTGACTATAAAACGAATAATGAAAATAGGAGAGGATTAAAGGCAGAAATAATGAATTCTGTTTTGAACATGATGAGTTTCAGATGACTATAGATTACAATTTGAAATATCCAAAAGGCAGTTGGAGCCCAAGAAAGAGACCAGGGCTATATATGTAAGATTGGTAGATGAGAGAGAAAGAGAGAGAGAGAGAGAGAGAGAGAGAGAGAGAGATACAGAGAGAGAGATACAGAGTGAGAGAGAGATGAGAGAGATACACACATATATGTGTGTGCATGTGTATATATACATATTTTTAAAAACATATGCATAGAGATGATAACAGAACATGGGAATTAATTAGATTATCAAAGAAGATAACAGAGAAAGGAGGGTCAGAACAGAGCCTTGAGGGATACCACAGTTAGTGGTATCTTCTGAATGAAGATCCAAGCAAATGAGACTAAGAGGGAGCAGACAGAAAGGAGAATCAGGAGAGGGCAGGGTTACAAAAACCTGGAGAGAAGAGAGAATCCAGGAGGAGAAGGTGATCAATAGTGTCAAATGCTGCAGACAAGTCAAGAAAGATGAGGACTGAGAAAAGACCATTAGATTCGGCCATTAAGAAATCATTGGTAACATTGGAAAGAGCAATTTCAGCTGAGTGATGAGACTAGGAGCAAAGGGTTTAGAAGGAAGTGATAAGAGAGCAGATGGAGGCACCTAGTGAAGATGGCTTTCTGAAGGAGTTTTGCTTGGAGGGGGAGGAGGAATACAGATGATAGCTAGCCGGGATGGAAAGAACAAAGGAACATCTTGTTTATTTAAGAACTGAGGAAATATGGGCATGCTTGTTGCCAGGAGAGCATCAATAAAGGGTACGCTCATGCTGGAAAAATTACAGATCCCAAAATATTAACATACATATAGAGTATCTATTAAAAATGTATTTCTGGCAAATGTCTGGCAAATTGAATTCTATTTTCAATGCACTAGGTAAGTTTCCTTGGGCAAGCTCTGTATAACTCATAGAGCTTGTGATATCGAGATGTGGTTGATAGGTCCTATTCTTTTCATGTATGAGGGGTTTACTTAAAGGAGTGTCTATCTATATGCAGACATGGTATAATGGAAAGAGCACTGAGTCCAGGCAGGTCACCCTACCTCTCTAAGGCTCGGTTTCCTAATCTGCAAAATGGGAATGACAATATTTGCTAATATTTGCTGCCTCAAAAGGTTCCTGTTGCCAGGATCAAAGGAGATGAAATTTGAGAAGTGCTTTATAAATGTCAGCTATGATGGTGTCCTTTACTTGTTTGTCTATAGTTGGAGTAAAATTCCTGCAAGATCAACTGGTGTCTGCATGATATCTTTTGTGATTCTGTCCATCCAGTAAGCCACCATTCTCTACTTTACTAGGCTCTTACTATTATACATCTAGCAATACACCTGGTGCTGTAAAGCAATGTCATCCCACTTGAGTAAAAACAGGAGCAACTAAAGCATACATAAGGATCCCTGTGGGTATATATTGACTTAGAAAACCACCTGTTAACATCTATGTTTTATTGTATTTTTATTTATTTTGTTAAATACTAACCAATTATATTTTAATCTGCTTCAGTCTACACTTGGGAGTTTTATAGCTTGTAATTGGGCCTATGGGCCACATGTTTTACCTATCTGCTGTAAAGGATGTAAGAAGGGTAGAGGACACTGTTACAAATATTGGAAATGAAGCTCTTTCCAGGAGCACAGGATTCAAAGCTGAAAAGGGTGTTTGGTCTGATCACCATTATTTTACAGAGGAAGAAACTGAAGCCCAGAAAGAAGTGACTTGCTCAAGATCATATGGTAAATAGTAGATTGAGGAATTGGATTGCAACCTCAGAATCTAAATCTCCCACTCTATTATATCAGAACTTACAGTAGTATTGGAGAGGCCAAATTAACACAATGTAATTTGTAGCAAGTCATTCAAAACATTGTGTAATAAATTACCAGAAATGCAGCTATGATAATATCATCAGACTTATGTTTAAAAGGCCAGTCTCCCACTGCATCCAGGGCCACCTCCAGTCAAGCTGATGCCTATCTTGCCACTGGACCCAAATGGCTCTGTAGGAGAGAGTGAAGCAGGTGACTTTGCACAGTCCTCCCTCACTTAAAACCAATTCACTGCAAGTCATGACATCACCTCTCAGTGTCATGGTCCTCTATGAGAATGAAGGACAAACAACAACAACAATATTTCAGGGCACTGAGATTCTGGGGGCTATGTTTACTCCCTTTAGGAATGCAGAGATTACCATCTTTGAACCTCACAGTCTTCCATTGGCCCCCTTTTCCCTGCCTGGCCCTACCCCTAGGTTCTAATTGCCACAATACTTCTCTCCAAGGGTCTGGGCTTCCCCTCCATGAGGATGAAAGTGGGTCTTTCTGGGGGACAAGCTACCCAACCCAACCTTGTACAACTGCATCTGTGGTTGACATATCAAATAGTATTTTTTCCAGTTCCAATTAGATACTTTTCAACATTCATTTCTTGTTTTGTTTTGGGTTTTTTTGGTGAGGCAATTGGAGTTAAGTGAATTGCCCAGGGTCACACAGCTAGTAAGTGTTAAGTGTCTGAGGCCGGATTTGAACTCAGGTACTCCTGACTCCAGGGCTGGTACTCTATCCACTGTACCACCTAGCTGCCCCTCAACATTCATTTTTATAAGATTTTGAGTTCTGAATTTTTCTTCCTCCCTCCCTTCCCTCCCCTCATTCTCAAGACAGCAAACAATCTGATATAGGTTATATATGTACAATCACATCAAACATATTTCCACATTAGTCATGTTGTGAAAGAAGAATCTGAACAAAAGGGGAAAACCTCAAAAAACCCACAAAAAGTAAAAATAGTATGGCTTGATTCAGATCCTACAGTTCTTTCTTTTGGATATGGAGAGCATTTTCCATTATGAGTCCTTTGGAATTGTCTTGGATCATTGTATTACTGAGAAAAGCTAAGTCTATCACAGTTGATCATCACACGATGTTGTAATTACTGTGTACAATGTTCTCCTGGTTCTGCTCACTTCACTCAGCATCAGTACATCTAAGTCTTTCCAGGTTTTCTGAAATCTGCCTGCTCATCATTTCTTATAGCATAATAGTATTCCATTACATTCATATGTAGTTGACATATCTTCATGCTAGACCACCCCCACCTCAATGCTACCACTGCAGTTTCTCCCCTTCTCTCACCCAGTCTCACCCCCAAATTCCTAATTATGGTTTTAGGAAGTATAAGCCTAGGTGGACAGCTTATAAACACTGAAAAGCTTCAGAGTAGAAGAGGAAAATGGATTAGACTGGGGTGCTGAGGGAAGGCTTCCTTGGAAAAGGTTTCATTTGTATTGGATTTTGAAGCCTGGGTAGATTTTAGACAGCAGAAGGGGAAATAAAATAGTAGACATGAATTCTGAAGACCTGGGTTCAAATCCAGATGTACATGCTTGAAGAATTATTCTTCTCTAGTCACTACCCATAAATACAAAGACAATATTCTATAAACCGTAAAACCTTTATGAATTGGAGAAGAAGGGGTGTCTTCTTGTTATAACAGCTCTGTGCACAAATAAGCATTTAGCCAATACTTGCTGATGGGTACTTTTTAATGATCTTGGCTTCAGAGCCCTAATTTCGTACTGGGCAGAGTCTCCCTAGCCAAGATAGAATTTGGGCAAGCTGTGGACTGTGCCTTAGAGGAGAATTGTGTGAAATTGCTTTGGCCAGAGTACCAAAGGAGAAGCCCCATTGGACAGTTTGGCTCAGTGCCAGCCACCCCCGCTCTGGTGTGACAAATAATATTTATGCAGGATGAAGGATACTTTGTTGTGTTTTCCCCTAGAGCTGATAAGGGACCAGGTTGGAGGAGCAGGTGAAAAGAAATGGGTGGAAAGCATACAAATGTTTTGTGCCTGAAAAATCATAATACTAGTTTAAAAATATCCCATACAGGAGCTAACAAGCAGATCAATGGGTGAGCATGTCATTCACTAAGTCTAGGACAGAAGGGACAGTGGCATCTCTAATTTGTCCTAACTCTGTACTCAGCCACCTGATGCCCAGAAATGTAATGAGAAGCTGTCAAAGTCATCTCTTTAGGAGTGTCTTTGTTGATCAGGGATGGCTGGAGGGAGAGTACCTGGCTCCACCACAATCCAAATAACCCCACCCAGCTGTCCCAGGGAGATTCCACAGGCATTCACCTGGAATTTGAGCTAATTGGTGAGAGGCTGGGGTATAATGTCAAGTTTCCTAGAGTAGTATAACAGAGCTTTAGAACATGCCCAGATTATCTAAGATCAAGGCATCCATATGGGACATACCAAGACCTGATTCTGGGTGAAAATATATTACACTGACTCACCTCCTGGGTGGAAGCATTTTTTTTTTCCATTGGCTACATAGCCAGAACTTACAGTCTTTAAAGCTACAGGAATGAGAGAGTCTTTTTCTCTGGTGGTGTCCAGGGGTGGAGGTCTTATTCACTCACTAATTGGGGATCATGTATTAAGCTGTGTAGGGGGAAGGGCTACCTTCCATTTCCCCTTACTCCCTGTGGCCCTAAAAAAGAGACTTGGGTATTGGTGTCATTTGTTTGTGCTTTTCAGTTCCAAGTACAGGAGCAGAGTTTCTAGACCCGGGGGGCCAAGATGACCTTGGAGTCAGGACTCCAAGAAGGATGTTCTGCCAGTCCAGCAGGGAATGTGAGAAGCCAAAGTGCTGGGGTGCCCACATAGGTTTGGGACTTGTAACTTGGTGGAGTATGTTTCATTGGAATTGAGTTAAGCTATGAACCTAACTACTCCATCCCCACCAAGAGAGTGTTGGCTCAGAGGGAATGTTTGGATGTTTCTTCTTGCTATACCTTTGAAATAAATATTCCTTTGTTTAAAAAAAAAGTATTCTGACTATTAAGCAATTAAATGGAACTGAGGTATTTGGACCCCGATAATTGAAAGAACACAAGTTGTCAACAGCTAAGCAAGTTTTCAGGAGGTTTGTAACACCTTTGATCTCCTGGGGCTTCCTTCCCAGATCTCTCATTGGTGCTGTGTGCCAGTATGCATCCAAACCTCCAGGGAAAATGGCAAGCGACTCATTGGCACATCTGTCCTCAACTTGGAGGTCTGCATGTGGTCCATAGCTGAGCTCCAATTCAGTACCTGATTTCAAGGAAGAGAGCTCCATACTCAGTTGATCCAATTGTGGGGTTTATTGAAAATATACAAGCTGACCTAGTGGACAAAGGCTACTGAGGATGCATGTGCTCTGACAGTTTCACCATCACACGTGGGTCTCAGTGATATTTCTGCTTTGAAGAGATGAAGTAGCAGGAAGCCAGCCTTGCCCAGAATTGAAGACTGGATCAGAGTGGCTTCTGGCAGGTATATTTTGTGTTATGGGAGAAATATCTCCTCTGTGAGTTCATGGGGTGAGTAACTGCACCAATTATATATTAATCACAATGAAGAAGTTATAGGGATAAAAACCTAAGTTTTATGATTATGCTCAAGCATAGGTTCAAGCCTCAGAGAAAACCCAAACAGCCATTAGGAGTCTCACAAGTCCTCTTACCAGCAAAATTACATCAAAGTGACAGAGAAATAATTCTTTTACATATTGCAATCTTGTACATTCTTCTTAGGCTGTAAAAGTAAAGAGAAGATAGTGCCATAATCCCATATTTCCTTCAATGTCATAAAAGTTGAACAAACTTAGTTTAAGAGTCATAACTTCTTACATCCCCTAAGGAAACAAACTTCACCCAACAAACTCTAGAGATAAACTAAGTCAGGTTACAGATTAAACTGCATTTAAAGGATTCACAAATAGACTGATTGAGGAGGAGGATTTGCATGTCTCCAAGGAGTTAGGGACAGTTGAAATTTTTCCTCTGGCTTCTTATCTAAGGAATGTTTAAGACTCTGAGCACATTTTCACATCCCTTGGGGCAGGTTTGATCAGGTGAGGTTAATATTAAGACAGACTTTTAGTTACCCAGATTTGCAGGATGAATGGCTCTAAATCCCAAATAATAAAAGGAAATTAAACATTCCCATAAAACTGAGGTAGACAAAAAACTAGATACTTAGAAGGGCAATAATCCATGGTGTAAAAAAATAAACAAACCCACAGGCACCCTAGAAGACACTAATCACGAGTAGGCCAGATAAGGATAAACAAAGGGTTTGGTAGAACTCTGGTATCAGGAGCAACACTTAATGGACTCATCAACCACTTTAACTGTTTCTGTCTACATGTTACCCCCTCCTCCCTCTGGGGGAAGGGATTCAGTCTATATCAACCAGACTATATCAACTCTTTACAACTAGGACCAGTACACAAAAGTCCACTAAAGAAGAGATATGAGCTATGATAATACATCCTCCACAGTTGAGTTCAATCTCCTATCACCAGGTAAGATGGTCTAATGGTGAATATTTTACCTGATAAAAGGACCCATTAGAGAGAAGATACTCCAAAGTGAGGTCTCTTTAACTCAAGCCCACTGGCTTAAAGGTAGAAGGACTTTCCCTGACCATCAAGAGAAGCTTTGTTGATATTCAATCATGTCTGACTCTCTGTGACCCTTTTTGGGGCTTTCCTTGGCATAGATACTGGAGTCATTTGCCACTTCCTTCTTCAGCTCATTTTACAGATGACAAAACTGAGGCAAATAGGGTAAAGTAAGTTGCCTGGAGTCACACAACTACTAAGTGTCTGAGGCTGGATTTGAATTCAGGAAGATGAGTCTTTCTGACTCCAGGCTTGGCACTCTATCTACTGTATCACCCAGATGTCCCATATTGCTCACGTCAACTTGCTGAATGCCTTCAGACTGAAAATGAGTCCAATATTGGCCTCCCTGTTAGGGAAAGTTATTTTCATCTTTCAGTAAATCCATCCCCAAGGTTCCATGGAAGACCCAAGAGATTCAGCTCACATGAAATGCCTCCTGAGAATGGTTTCTAGGCTCTAGGTGGTCAAATTTCAATATGGATTAGAAGTTTTGGTTATGTGGAACATAGGATTGCCTCCCAAGAAGCCTGCTAAATTCCTGAATAGTAATAATAGCAATCCTTGCCATTATTGTATTCGAGCCTAAAATTATCCAGTGAAATAAACAGAATGGACATTCCAACTTTGTACATAAAGAAATGGAGACAATAAAGAACTTGTCAAAAATCACGGAGGTAGTTAGCCATGAAACAAGGGCAAGGGTCATTGCAGCTCTTCCTGCCCTTGCTACTATTTCCACTACTCCAAACTTCTTCATTATGCTAAGTGCTCCCACTTGTCCCTGATTTACACTGCTGTTTCAATCAGTAGTTTCAAACTCAAATTTCATGTTTGTTTCAAGTTTATACCAATGAGTTACTTGTTTGCAATCAGAATGGACTAGATTTTGGTTTCTCATTGCAAAAACTCATTCATCTAATTACATGTTGATCTGAACAAAGAAATAAAGAACTGATCACATAACCTCCCCAGTCACACTTTGCAGCACTGGTGGCATTTTCATTCATTAACCCAGACTCGCTGGTCATGGTGGGATTATTCTTTGCTCCCCATTGCTACTTCCAGGCTGTCTCTATAACACTGTCGCTCAGTAACCTCATATAACATAGCATAATGTAACAAAACATAACATAACATAATAGCACAGCATAACACAGCACAGCACAACTAATGTAACATAAATTTGTAGTGGACCCAATCAGACCTGTTTCATGATTTTTTCCCCGTTTGTACATAAGTATCAATGAAGGCAGTGAATAATGGGAATAATACAAAACTAGGGTTTGGTAGGACAAGATCTTCAGTATCATAAAGGGGGAAGGGACTCCAAGGAAATGGAAGGAAGAAAGTATAGCCAGTGAAAGGGTGCTGGTGTTGAAAAGAACTGAAAGGTGAAATGATTAGAGGTTAAAGTAAGGGTAAAGAATAGAATTTGGAGTCTTGGACAGAGGGAAAGCTGGAATGACAACAAATTCTAATCAGATAAAGGCATTCAGAGTTTATGAACATGGGAGTTGAATATTTGTGGGTGATGGCAAGGTCAAGGGTATAGATTGTGTGTAGAAGAATAGGCCATGGGAAATGAGTAAATTGAAGAATTAAGAAGTTAGGATGGGGGCAGCTAGGTGGCACAGTGGATAGAGAACCGGCCCTGGAGTCAGGAGTACCTGAGTTCAAATCCGGCCTCAGACAATTAACACTTACTAGCTGTGTGACCCTGGGCAAGTCACTTAACCCCAATTGCCTCACTAAAAAAAAAAAAAAAAAAAAAAAAAAGAAGTTAGGATGTATGAGGACATAACAACATGCATGATGAAATCCCCTAGTATTAGGGAAAGAGTTGGAGAGGAGAGAAAGACTGTGACCCAGCCAAGCACTGAACTCTTTGAAGGAGGAAGGAAGTAAAATGTCCTGGAGGCCTATAGACAACAGCAACCAGAATCTTAATGGAGCATCAGTGAATGAATCATCTTAGCTTAGAGATCTAGGATATACCAGTATAGACTGGTAAGTATTGGCTCGTTCTATAGAAGTGGAAACCGAGGTAGACAGGGTTAAGTGATTTGCCCAGGGTTACACGGCTATTATCTGAAGCTAGATTTTAATTCAAGAAGATGAGTCTTCCTGACTCCAAGTCCAGCACTTTATCTACTGTTCCACTTAGCTGCCCACACACTGATATTTCTCCATGTTCCATTCACTTGGGCTTTTCAGTAAAGCATTACTACTTCTCCCCCCCTACACACACACACATCCTTGGTTTCCTGTCACCATATTCTTCTGCTGCCTGCTGCCTGCTGCCTGCAGCCAACTCTCCCCAGGACCCCTACATACACACACACACTCCTGTCACCCCACATCTGCCTATTTATGGATGACTGACATTCTTCCCCATCTTCTTCTAGATATGCAACTAGTGCCTCAACTGTACCAGCACCATAAAACTGTTTTCTCTTTAAACTCTACATGATAGAAGCCCACCTACCTGTAAGAAGAAAGTGCTGGATAACATTATGCTATAAAACTTGTGCACAGGTCTCTGTACAGAAAGAACAGAAGATCTGAGTAAGGATATGACCCACCATACTGTAATGGGGGGGAAATGGGGTACAGGTTTGGTTAGGGTTCTTGGGAATTCCTCTTTAAAGAATTACACCCTCTTGCACACAAAAGTAGTTAGAATAAGGTGATAGTTTATTTAGGAGCAAGGGAAGGGAAGGGTAGGGGGGAGGGAAACCATGAAAGAAATCCTTGGACTTTCATGGGGAGATTGGCATGAGGCACATGGCTCCAAGGTACCAAATCTCCTCGAACAGGAGACTGGAAGGTACTTTTATAGAGGACTGATGGGGGTGGACCATCTGCCCGTGAAAAGTTCCTTTAGTGAGAGAGGACCATCCCCCACTGGTGGTAGTTGGGCGAATTGGGTGAGGAGTGGAGGACCATCCCCCACTGGTAGCGACTAGAGGAATTGGGTGAGGGGTGGCTACGGATCCCTCTTCAGAACACAAAGGCTGCAGCCACACCCAGATTTATCTCCCCAGGGTAAGGGAGACCAGAATGAAGGGTAGGAATCCGAAACTAGCTCCATCTGATTTGGTTCAGCTTATCTCTCTAGGCGTTATCTGTCCTCTGGTTTAGTTTCTCAAGGAGAAGGTTCCTTGATGTGCCCCAGAGAACTTCTGGGGTGCTCTGCACCCCATGACAACACCTTAACATAAATGTCATTTGGGAGCTGTGATCTACATTACTTATATTCTGCAACATCTTTTGAGAAAGATGTTTTTTTGAAAAATTGAGCAATCTTCTAATATAATATCATACACATCTAATTCTAATTTGAACACAAAATGTATCTGCATAGAAAATAATAGGTTAAAAGGCACCTGTTTTACACCATTAATACACGTCTAGCAGCAAAACACTCTGTTTTGCTCGCTTGTTCTCTGTTCTGGATAAACTGTCAGGCCCCTCTGCCACATTTTTATGGATAATTAGAAGGTTGCAAGAAGCAGATGTTATGAAACTATCTGTGACTAGTCCTTAATGTTGGATGACAAGAACTCAGCACCATCTCTTAATTACATGAGACACACAGAGAGGTGGGTGAAAGAAAGAAGGGAATCTTGTCAAAGTCTGACATGGCATCAAACAGTTAATGACCCAGATTGAACCTGAACATCCCAGAAAATGTATTGCTAGTTAGAAGTTAGAAGCAGTTCTACATTCTGAACAGTCCCGTTCCCATCCCCCACCTGGGGTTGAATGAAATCAGAAAACTTATAGGTTATTATGGTCTCTAGGATCAACATTAAAAGCTCACCCTGGCAGGGAACTCTTCCCCCATATTCAACATCTAATGAATTTTATTGTTCTTCATTGGATCTTTTTCTGGGTCATGTGAGGAAAGAATATTGGGTCATGAATCAGAAGGCCTGAATTTTAGTTTTACCCACCAAGAATTTAATCTGTGACCTTGATTAACTAGATTCAATTCAATTTGACAAGCATTTTTCAGTGCTGTGCATTATGCTAGGTGCTAGGAATACAAAGACAAAGAAATCATTCCTGCCCTAACAGGGCTTACATTCTATTGGAGAGAGATTTGTTCATAGATAAGTAGTGTTTTCACTGGCTGGAACTCCCTCCCTCTCCTCTCTGACTCCAGACCACCCTGGCTTCCTTCAAGTCTCAGTTAACATTTCATCATCAAATTATAAGCCTTTCCTGGTCTTCCCTAATCTTATTTTCCTTTCTTTGTGTCTCCAAAGCTTAGCACAGTGTTGGGAACATAGCAAGAACTTACTAAATGTTAATTGTCTGAATTGACTGAGACAAGATGACACAGTGGAACAAGTGATGAATGTGGACTGTTCAGAATATAGAACTGCTTCTAACACACCCAACAAAATACTTGTACATACAATGTTAAGTTGTTCTGCTTTGTTTGTGGATGGAGGCTTTAACAAGATAAGGTCTCTTGTTGGGGTGGCACCCAACCTTAGCCCTGAAGAGAGTTAGAGGTTCCAAAAGACAAAGGCGAGGAAAGAGCATTCTAAGCAAGGAGCTGGAACAATATTTGAGAGTGGTTTTCTCAACCCTAGTTTCACAGGACTCATTTGACAGCATCTCTTTTGACTTTGAACTTTGTGGGACCAATAGGAAGTGAGCTAAATGTTAAGTCTAATCTCTACCTTCACACATGCGAGATGGAGGTGGTATAAAGGGGATTATGCTCCCCCAAGATACTGAGGGAAAATATTTGTGTTTGCTCTTGCTATATCTTTGAAATAAAGTTGTTTGAAATAAAGAATCATGTCTGACTCTTCATGGCTTCATGTACCATAGCACATCAATACCCTACATGGGGGTTTCTTAGCAAAGATACTGGAGTGGTTTGCCATTTCCTTCTCCCCCGTGGATTGAGGCAAAGAAAGATTAAGTGATTTATCCAAGCTCATACTGCTAGTAAAGGTCTGAGGTAATATTTAAACTCAGGTCTTCCTGACGTGAGGTCAGGTGCTCTATCTACTGAGCCACTGTAAAAATTGATCAATGTCAAGTGATTAATAAAATTGTTATGCTACTCAATATCCCTCTAAAATTGGCTGGTAATTTAGTTAGTGAAGGATTGAACCAATGGCAGGAGAGAAAAGAGATACTCTACAAAACTTCTCCTAATGCCTAAGAACCTTGAGGAGATGTAGCAAACCTAGCCCAAGAAAGTAGAGCCAGAGCCATCCATGTTATACTGCCAGTGTTCTCACTACTATTTGGATAAATCCAAAGTCCCCAGAATAATTCTCAAAGTCCTCTAGCACTCTGGGACTTAGTTTCCTCATCTGTATAATGACAATATTAAATTATATAACCTCTAAGGGCCCTACCAAGTCTAAATCTATGATCTTGCAATCCTTTGCCTTGTATGTAGTCCACTTAGCATCCACCACATAGGGAAGGACCTCAATAAACAGTGGTTGAATGAATGAATAAGGGATCAGTAGCATTTCTATGAGGTATTTCTCTGCCTCTATGAGTCTCTGGATCTTTTCCCTGGCTTGTTAATTACGTTTGTTCTGGGGTAGCTAGGTGGTACAGTGGATTAAAGCACCAGCCCTGGATTCAGGAGTACCTGAGTTCAAATCCAGCTTCAGATACTTGACACTTACTAGCTGTGTGACCCTGGGCAAGTCACTTAACCCTCACTGCCCCACTTAAAAAAAATACTTTTGTTCTGGGGTGATCATTGGTTTCAGAAAATCACCTGAGCGTGCCACTAAAGATAAGATGAATAAAGATGAAAAACTTGTCAACTCTCCTCCTAATAATTGCCTTTCAATCAGTCAGTCAAGGAACATTTATTAAGCACCTACTATGTACCAGGCACTGTATTAAGTACTGGAAATACAAAGAAAGCTAGAAGATAGTCTCTACTCTCAGTTTGCCTAATGGGACTCATTCCCATCATGCTAATAGAAGAAACACCATCAAGAAGGGTTGGTGGGTTATTTCTTGAGTTCTTCTATAGCAAGGATTCTTTAATCCCTAATGGGGTCCATCAACTTGGATGGGGAAAAAAATTACACCTTTATTTTCACTAACTTCTAATTGAAATTTAGCATTTCCTTGAATTATTTTAAAAAGTGTTATTCTGGAAGAGAACGTATAGGATTCACCAGACTGCCAAGAGGGTCCATGAAGCAAAAAATGGTTCCTTAGCCCCTGCTCTAAATAAATGCTTTCTCTCTTTAGTTCTCCTGCAGAGGCAGCTGTAGCAGTTCACCCCATCAGGAAGAGATTTACTTTTCCTTTCAGAATTCCCCAGCCCAACCTCTGCTCACAGCCCCTCCAGGGAGCACTGAGTCCAACGAGTTAACAGCTTCATGTAGCAAAAGAGAGCCTGATAGATGGGCTTTGTAAATGCAATCAGGTGCCAATGCCCTTCAATCTAGATGCTCCTTATGCCCCGTTGTAAAGGAAACAGCAATAACCTCCAGATAAGCTTGTGCCTGTTCTCCATCCGCAAGAGCCTGCAATTCCACACACACCCCAAACACCTGGCATCTCGTTAATTTACCTGTGACATGTTGCTACACTTAATTGCCTTTGACAATTAGTAACATTTCAACACCTCTTTTAATGGACCAATTAAGAGAACGCTTGTCTCAGGTGCAGGAAAATAGATGGGATAAATTTGGAGAGGGAGGGCTCAGGGAACTTGGAGTGAAGGAAGTGGGGGGAAGAGGTTAAAGGAAATCCCTGGCAATAGTTTCACTTTTCTCCATGGGAAGTGAGTTTCCATTTCGTGTCTTGCAAGGGATGTGTTATACTCTCTTCCCCATATTTTATCCGTTTGCTGCTTGGTTTCCCAGAATGAGCATTCCCCACCCCCACCCCCAACAGACAAGCTCCCATTGCTTGAGTAGCTGGGTGATATTAATTATGGGGAAGAATGGATGCTAAGCAGTTGCTATTGTGTTCTTCTCTCAGCCATGTTTCTACATCGATTGCTTGGGATGCCCTATTCCCCCAATGTGTATCCCTTGCAATCGATACAAGGGGTCCCTCAGGAAAGGAAATGAGCAGGTATTACTGTTCTGGCTAAGCACACCTTATGGCTCTCTCATTTAACATGAGAAAGACCCTGGGCAAAAGTTTTTGTAGCTCTGGGCTGTTTGATTTCTTCCATGCGGACCCTCCCCCGACCCCACTTATATTAGGAGTGGACAAAGGGGGTGCTATACTATAATGTATTTTCAAGCAACCCTAGGAACATTTTGGCTCAAAACTCTTCCAATAATGTCTGTATGATCAGACCTGTGAAGTATGTGGGCTTCAGGCCTCATTGTAGTCGGGTGTGTGAAATGACTTTTACCCATATTGGGCTGCTGCAGAGAATTGAACTGTTTCATTTCAGTCAAGATCATTCACTGGAGCACCGTTTGTGATCATTAGTGTGGGAGAGATCTTGAAAGCATTTTTTATGTTAGGAAAAGTCACGGAAATGGACAAGCCAGCTGCCTGCCGTCATGGAATTTGATCAGCTGTTGACAGAGCTTGACATGTATCAGATCTGCCTTTTTGTTTCAGATACTGTATTAAGCACATTGGTTTGTGGGCATCATCATGCAGGGGGACCAGGGCACATGCTCTTGTCACCCACAGGAAAAAACAGCCCTGGTGAGAGGCCACAAAGAAAGAAGCCATCTCTGCCTTTCCTTCATCCTCTTCACCATCCCTTGATCAGCTGGGACTGTGTGTGTGTGTGTGTGTGTGTGTGTGTGTGTGTGTGTGTGTGTGTGTGTGTGTGTGTGTGTGTGTTTCATCTTTCCCCGAGTAGCTGGGCGTTTGTAGCTAGGGACAAGTAACAATGTCCCCCAAGGGAGAAATACAATCAGATGCACAATAATGAGTCTTTGCAAGCTGGGATATGTCCTGCCTGATCCCTTAGGTTGCTCGGGCTGCAATCTTCTGAAATTCACAATGAATTTGTCACAACCCTTCCTCCCAAAGAAGCATCATCATCTCTGCTCTTGTCCTACAAACCTTGAGTTCCAGTGGCAATGATTGGAGCACCTGTTGTAGAAAGAGAACTATCACAGGGCTCTTCTGATTGCTCATTAGGAACCGATCTCACTGACACTTGCTTAAGAAGACTCAGGAAGAGAAGACAAGGAGACAGTGTTACACTTGGTGTAGGAAAAAGTCATTTTGTTTTCACTGCAGGATAGTGGGATATTTCTTGGATCCAACCCACTGACAGTGTGCTAAGCCTACATAGAACAGGAATGGTATAGCACTATGCTAATTATATTACTTTTGCTGGATATTAGCAAGGACCTCCTTTCAGGCCCTAAATAGAACCTACTACATAATGGCAGAATTGACAAATGGGGCATATCCTTGAAGCCACTGTGTGAAGATAATGGGTTACATAAATCAAAAGTTCAGTAATTTACCTCTCAGATATGGGCAGTGAATAGGGATTTTGAGTTAATAGGGGAGGGGTGATATATTTTAGAAAGCTCCCACTGCCTCAGATACTGTTCTGGAGATCTAATCTTAGGGAAGACAGAGGTACAATGCAAAAAGCTTTGCACTAAGAGCTAGGAGTCCCCAATTCTAAGCACTTATTTTTTTGTTTGTTTATTTTTTGGTTTTGTTTTTGTTTTTGCAGGACAATGAGGGTTAAGTGACTTGCCCAGGGCCACACAGCTCCTAAGTGTCAAGTGTTTGAGGACAAATTTGAATTCAGGTCCTCCTGAATCCAGGGCTGGTGCTTTATCCACTGTACCACCTGGCTGCCCCCCAGGAGTCCCAAATTCTTAACCCTGCTCTGACACTAGCTAAGGGATTTGGGGCCAATAACATCTTGTATTTATATGGGGTTTTATTTTATTAAGCATTTGAGTATAAGTTTTATGAAGTTCAGAGGGATTGATCAAGTGTCTTGCCCACAGCTACCCTACTAACAAGGGATGAAAACAAGATTCAAATCCAGTTCCTCTGGCTTCAACTCTAGTGCTCTTTCTATTATGCCACCCTTTCTCTCAAATCATTTCGTTTCTCTGGGCCTTAGTTTTCATATCTGTAAACCAAGGTGAGGAGGTATGCATTTCTGAGATCCTTTGTAGCTTTGATGAGATAAAAATCTGTGATTTCTAATAATCCTTAAAAATCTGGCCTCTATGACTGGTCATAAACCCTGATCTACAGAGAGGGAAATAGAGGCACAGAGTGATGGGGCCAGGTCACAAATAGCACCTAGATTTCTAGCTTCCAGCTTCTAGTCACCCTGTACATCATTGCCTTGGGATGAAATAAGGGGGAAAAAAGGCAGTCCTTTCTGCTCCCCACTCATCTAACACCATTTAAACTGAAAGTTTATTTAATTGTCACCCTTCCATTTCTACTTCCTTAAATTCGTTGTTTTGTCTCTGAGTGTAACTGAGGGCCTTATTCACTGTTTCTTCCCCCTGGTTGTGGCTTAACCATAGACATGATTTGCATTCCAAGTTTGTTTTATTTGGTGTGAACACCTCAGATCCTGAGAACCCTGTAGGATAAGATGACTCTTCCAATTTTCTGTAGTCCATCTGGGGCCATTAGTTGGAAGGGTGGGATAAGGAAGGAGTAGTTCGATGAGCTAAGGGCCCTGAAGAGCTTGAGAAAATCAGAAGGTAAGGTCCATAGGTGAAAAACTCATTCACTCATTGCAAAGGCACCATGCAGTAATGGGGAAAGGCCTGGGAACCTCTATTCCCTTATTCCCTTCCCTCTCACAGTCCCCCCACCCTCCACTACCCTCAGTCCATGTGCCCAACAAATGGGCTTGGGGTTTAGTCTTTTTTTGTTGTTTGTTCTTTTTGGTTCTGGTTTCAGGGAAAGGGCTCCTTCAAGATCAGGATTCCAGGCCAGATGTTACAACCAACCCAACAGGTACTCAGTAAGAAGCCAGGGTCCCAGGCCACAAACCAAGGGCACCCACTCCCCATGCTTTGAACTTAAAGATTGGTGGTACTGATGATACAAAGGAACTGAACTAAACTGTGAATATAATCCCCCTTCCTCCCCTCCCCACAAACCCAGGTGGTACCCTGGAGTAAATGTTTTTCATTTGTTCTGGCTATACCTTTAAAGCAAATAGGCCTTTCTATAATCTAAATTTAAAAAATTAAAAGGTGAGGAAGAGAACAAGAAAGCTGGGCATAGAATCACATATTAAGAAGTGGAAGGGACCTTAGAGATATTGAGTTCAGAGTTATAGTTTTGAGTTAGACATATTGAGTTCAGCCCAGCTGGGAGAAGTAAGTGATATGTGTAAGGCCACACAGATAGTAGTATAGTGTAGAACCAATATTTGTAGCCAGGTTCTATGACCCTAAGTCCACTGGGGCTTTTTTTTTTCCCACCCTCTATGGGCCACAGGAATCTCTGGAGAATGATGACTGGATGAAAACTGGAGACAGGGAAGAGGAATGGAAGCAGATCAATAATCCACAATGCATCTGTGTTTAGATGAGGGTCAAGGCTTTGGGTCAAATTCAATTAAAAAAAAAAAAAGACTGAAGATGTGAGAACTCACCCCTCCAAACCAAGGCGCCAGATAAGGAGATCTTTTTCTCTTTCGCTTTCCATGGAAAGCATGGAAGCAAACTGGCCCCAGCTCCTTAGAAATGAACAAGTAAACAAACAAACGGGAGCTGGAAAGGAAGAGATGGTTTATGAATAAAACAATGTTTTATTAAGTCGCTATTAAATTTCAATTGAAGAGTACTTGGGATACATAGATGCAGACATATTCCTGAAACTAATTGGTTTTCCACATCTGCCTTCCTTCCTAATTGGACTAATTACTGCACTGTAGGATCATGTTCACTGTACTACAGAAAGCAGGAAACCCTGATTTACAGTGAGAGGAGCAGCAATTAGAGGGAATTAATTCATAAAGCAACATCTAAATAAATCATATAATGAGAAGACAGCAATGTAATTATTGTGACTGGTGGGTCCCTTGTGGGGGAGCATCAGACTTAAACCTCACACCAAGCTGCTCAGCTCTCCCTGGATCAGAACAGAAGCTCCTCTTGTTTCAAGCATGCATTACCTATTCTTGGAGGCCTAATTGAAGTGCCCTGTTGAAAACAATATGGCCCAACACTTTTTCTCTCCAGTGACAAAGAAAAAAAATTAAATTCTTGACACCTTAATATTCGTCCTTTGTCAGGATTAAATATGAGCTCAGCGTGATGGGACTAATGTGTTCCAGCCACAGATTCAGAACCTGAGTCTTTACAGACTTTAGCATCATTATGAATCTTCCCCGTGCCTCCATTTGGCATATTTGGGGTTGTAGCTAAAAAGGCTTATTAGTAAGAATAGCATGTTTAACTCCAGGATTTCAATAATTCATTTCCCCCTGCCATGAGGTAACGGGCTGTGGTCTTGCTTTGCTGGTAGAGATCAGAAGGCCTGGGGCTGTTCTCCTGCACTCCCCTTTATCAGCTGAGCTCCCCCTTCATCTCCTGGTTATTAGTGTTACCCCTGGTGGGTTCCCTCATCCCACCAATCCTACACCTTTGATGTTCTCCTTATACCCTCCCCTGTTATCCAGCTTATGCTCCAGTGGGGGCTCCTTGTAAACAGACACTAGCAGAGCCAGTACAAAGAGACTGATGCTTTGAAAGAATAGTTTCCTAATGAGGAATTAGGAGAGGCTATTTTCCAGTACTGAATGACTTTCCCAATTGCCTTATGATTTGACTCTGACCTTCCAGGATCATGGGTAAGAGAATGGGTCACTTGCTCGAAGGACCCTTGAAAGACATACTCTCTGGGCAGCTAGGTGGCGCAGTGGATAGAGTATCAGCCCTGGATTCAGGAGGACCTGAGTTAAAATCTGGCCTCATACACTTGACACTTACTAGCTGTATGACCCTGAGCAAGTCACTTAACCCCAATTGCCACACACACACACACACACACACACACACACACACACACACACACGCACCCACACGCACACACATACAAAACAGAAAAAAGAAAGACATACTCTCTGTCCAGAAGGAGCTTTCCTTTCTTCCTAGCCTCTACCCACTCCATCCTGTCTACTATATATCATTAAACTATATGTGCTCATTGAATGTTACCAAATGGACTTACAAAAATACTTATATAAAACACAAAGTACCTTCAGAAGAGTGTGCATCCAAGGGCCTATTAGGAGGATATTAGAGAATTATACTTTCCTCTAGGTTATATCTATACTGGCCATTTGGAAGAGAGAATTGGAATAACATCATCTCAGAGTGGGAAGGACTTCAGAGGTCATCTTCTGGAAATAATTCCCTCTACAAACTCAAAAAGTGGTCAAACAGCCTTTGCTTTTCCAATGAGGTGAAACTAGCTATCTACCAAGGTAGTCCATTCTTCCCTTGCATAGCTCTTATTATTAGTAAGTTCTTCCTTACAGCAAGCCTACATTTACCACCTCTTTGCAATTCCAGCATATTGTTCCCAGTTCTGTCTACTTTGGGGAGCTGTGACTTAAAGACCTCTTTTTTTTTTTTTTTTGGTGAGGCAATTGGGGTTAAGTGACTTGCCCAGGGTCACACAGCTAGTAAGTGTTAAGTGTCTGAGGCCGGATCTGAACTCAGGTACTCCTGAATCCAGGGCCGGTGCTCTATCCACTGCGCCATCTAGCTGCCCCTAAAAACCTCTTTAAGCAATTACTTTCCTCCCCAAATTATGATGGTCTGGTCCTGCAAACTGAATGACACATGATCCAATCAATTCACTTCAATGGAGCAAATATATGTTAAATGAATGAATGATAAAGTATTTATTAAGCACTTACAATGTGTCATATGCTGGAGATACAAATATGAAAGTGAGACAGTCCTTGCCTTCAAAGAGGTTACGTTCTAATAGGAGAAGACAACTTATATGGGGGATTCACCAGTGATTGGATAGCAAGGTCCAGAGGGTACAGTAATAAGGTAGTAAGTGGATACTATGTACTTGGCACTATGTCAGGTACTTGGCAGACAAAGACAAAATGAAATATCCCTTATCCTCAAGGACCTTACATTTTATTGGAGGGGGTAGCAAACAACATGTACACAGATAAATAAATAAAAAGTAATTTAGGGGCAGTTAGGTGGCAACTAATAGAGTGCTGGACCTAGAGTCAGGAAGACTCATCTTCCTGAGGTCAAATACAGCCTTAGACACTAGCTATATGACCCTGGGTAGGTCATTTAACCCTGTTTTGCCTCACTTTCCTTATATGTAAAAAGGGCTGAAGAAGGAAATGGTAAACCACTCCAAATGGGGTTACAACTTAAATGACTGAACAACAATAAATTTAGAAAGGGAGCAATAATAATAGGTGGGAATCAGGCAGTCTCTTCTAGGAATAATTTTGAGCTGAGATCTAATAAGAACAAGGGTTAGAAAAGGAAGAGGTGAGGTGAGGAAAGTGGGCATCCTACACTAGATAATGGGAGACATCCTGAGCAAAGGCATAGAGATAGTAATTGAAAAGTTACAAGCAGACTTAAGGGTCATCTAGGCCAATCTCCTCATTTTATAAATGAGGAAACTGAGGCCCTATATGTCCCCAGATTCTTAGGGTAGTTAAAACAATCAAATTGTCAAAGTTCCTTGGTGTGGGAATGGAGGACAGGCACACAACCTTCTGCTGCCTGTTTTCCCTTAAATGTTGCATAGTCACATCACATTAGGCCTTGTCAAATCACATACACATGATGGAGAAGAATTAACATAATATGATGTTCCAGGGCATGTCTGCCGCCTGACACACCACAAATCCCTCCCATCAGAAAACTAAGCTTTGCATCTAGACAATTACCTGCTTTTAACAGAGGCTTCATCCATTATGAGATGGGATGACATAGCCTCAATTCAGACAGGCAAAAACAGATCCATCTCGATTGGTGATGCATCTGCTACTGCAAAGGAATGAAGTTAGCAGTGAGCAGGAAGCAGAGCCCATTTGCTTGCTGTATATAATAATGTGAGGGATTTGTGTTGGAAGGATGTTGGGAACTAATCACGGAAAGAGACAAAGCAAGAGAAACAAAGATTTGTTTAATATGATCCATTCTTCTTTTCCTCAGTAAAAGGGAAACTTGACTTTCTGGTTTCCCCACATGCTCCATTGCACAAGAATGGGATACTTAAAGAGACCTTAAAGGTCATATCTTTTTTTTTTTTTTAAAGTGAGGCAATTGGGGTTAAGTGACTTGCCCAGTAAGTGTTAAGTGTCTAAGACCAGATTTGAACTCAGGTACTCCTGACTCCAGGGCTGGTGCTCTATCCACTAATGTACCCTTTTCTATATTTTCTATATTTTACCATTAATGTACCCTTTTCTATATTTTACAGATGAGAGAACTGAGGCCCAGGAAGTTAAAGTGATTTACCCACAGCTAGATAAAGCTAGTAAATTATAGATCTGGGGTTCTCTTTCTATTCTAAACAACAACAACAATCATAATCATAATCTCACATTTCTGTATCACTTTAAGGTTGGCAAAGCACTTAACTACGAACAACTCAGTGAGGCAGGTAGTAAAGGTATTTTTAATCACCATTTTTACAAAAGAAGAAACTGAGGTTTCAGTGCTCTTTCCATTGCATCATGTGTCTGCCACAATTAAGTATAGTTCTCTGAGGAACAGCATGGTCTTGGAATGAAAAGGCATTTGTGTGATTAGTGTGAATAGGCAAAAAGCTAATCTCATATTTTTTTCACTTGTAAAATAGGGGTAATATAATTTCCACCACTTACATCACAGCACAAGGTTGATGTGTGTGTGAGAGAGAGACAGAGAGACAAAGACAGCAAAAGAGACAGAGAGATGGAGAGAAGGAGAGACAGAGCACATTTACTGAGAGCTTACCAAATGCTAGGCACTGTGCTAAGCTCTGAGGGTTCAAATACAAGTGAGTAAGACAATACTTGACCTCAAGGTGCTTACATTCTAATGAAGAAGACCTCACATAAAGTGGAGCCGAAAGGATGTGGGGTAAGTATGATCGGGCGATTGAGGTACAGTTGGGAAATAGTTGAGGATAAGCAGAGAAATGTGGAACCCTAACTCTGGGAAGGAAGAGTAAAAGGTCACCTGTCAGAGCCTCTCATCCAAAGGGCAGAGTCCAAAGTGAGTCCAAAGTGAAGATGAGAAACAGAGTTAAGACCTGGTTCTTGGCAAGATAGAAAGAAAGTCCAACTGGGAAGCTCTTTGTAAATCTTAATGTGTTAAAGAAGACTTGATATTATTTCCAGAACCATAAAAGTCTAAATACCTCACATTTATGGCCATTGGCTCATTGGAAAATTCCAAAGCACTTTTAAGAAGGCAACAACTTCATCCCTAAATACCTCCCCTCCTTTTTGCTGTGTAACTCTGTGGATCTGGGTCAGTAAAAGAAGTGGTTTGGAAGAAAAGAAAATGAAATTCATGACTAGGTGGCCTTCTAAGGAGCAAATAAGTAAATAAAAATTTAAAGCTGAAAGTTTCCCTGGGAACAAATATAGTCTGCAGAGGCACCTACAAATTACATGCAAACACAATGCAAATGTAATATAGATCTCATGCAAAAAGCACCAGTGGCCTCTACAAGTATTTAATTGGCCTGGAATGTAGACCTGGGGACAATATTTTAATTTTTTTTTTGTGGGGCAATGAGGGTTATGTGACTTGCCTAGGGTCACACAGCTAGTGTCAAGTGTCTGAGGTCGGATTTGAACTCAGGTCCTCCAGAATTCAGGGCTGGTGCTTTAACCACTGTTCCACCTAGCTGCCCTAAAAATTTCCTATTTTTTGTTTTTGCTTTGTTTTTTGCAGGGCAGTGAGGGTTAAGTGACTTGCCCAGGGTCACACAGCTAGTTCCAAGTGTCTGAGGCTGGATTTGAACTCAGGTCCTCCTGAATCCAAGGCCAGTGCTTTATCCACTGTGCCATCTAGCTGCCCCCGACCGGGGGACAATATTAAAGAAGGCCACATCTCTGGAGAGCTGGCAATGACCCAACAGACTTACCAAGCACTGTAGCCTGCAGCTGAGTCTCAATTGGCACTACTGAGAGAATGCATGAGTTGACTCTGGCAATTCTCTAAACCAGCCAATTCAGTGGGAAAATGTCGAACAAACAGTTTGATTTTCAATTAAGGTAGAATTGAGACAGCTACCTATGACCTACTACTAAGCCTTCCAACCATCCAAAGCTTACCTAGAAAATCTAAGTGAGTTGCCCAAGGTCACACAGGTAATAAGAGGCAGAGCAGGGAGTTTGAACTTGGATTCAAACCCCCTCCTCTGGTTCCAAATCCAATGCTCTGTCCATGGTACCACACTCATTTTTATTGCCACAACCCTGTGAGAGAGATGGTGCCAATATGATTACCCAAATATTACTTCATTTTCAGAAGCTCAGGAATTTAAAGTGATTTGCTGATGACTGTATCCACATAAGTAATAAATGTTGCAATATAAACTCATGTCCCAATGCTAAGCTCTCTAAGTGCTCTTTATACTTCCCAACTTCATTCCACCCTACACACACACACACACCCCTTGAAATATTGTCCTGTCCTAGCTATAGGTGGTAAGAGATCATGAAGAGCCCTGGTCTGGGAGCCATCACCCTTGCCAATTCCAGCTCTGGCACTAGATAGCTATGTGATTTTGGACAAGTTACCTCTCCTTGGACTCCAGGTTACTACTACTACTTACAATAATAGCTAGCATTCATATAGATCTTTAAGGTTTGCCAAGTGCTTTACAAATATTATCTCATATTACCCTTACAACATCTCTGGGAGGTGGCTGCTGAGGAAACTGAGGCAGAGGTTAAGTGACTTGTCCAGGGTCACACACCTTGTAAATGTCTGAGGCTGGATTTGAACTCAGGCCTTTCTGATTCTCTATACAGTGTTCCATCCACTGAACTACCTAGCCTCCTTTTTCATTTAAAGGAGTTGGACTACAAAAATTATCTGTTTGTCTTCCAGCTCTGAAATGCACTAAGTCCTCAAAATCACACCTCATATTTGTCATGGGGTGCAGAGCACCCCAGGAGTTCTCTGGGGCGCATCAAAGAACCTTCTCCTTGAGAAACTAAACCAGAGGACAGATAACGCCTAGAGAGATAAGCTGAACCAAAACAGACTGAGCTAGCTTCAGATTCCCAGCCTTCATTCTGGTCTCACTTACCCTGGGGAGATAAATTTGGGTGTGGCTGTGGCCTTTATGTCCTGAAGAGGGATCCGTAGCCACCCCTCACCCAATTCCTCTAGTCGCTACCAGTGGGGGATGGTCCTCCACTCCTCACCCAATTCGCCCATCTACCACCAGTGGGGGATGGTCCTCCCTCACTAAAGGAACTTTCCACAGTCGAATGGTGACCCCTCCCCCCATCAGTCTTCTATAAAAGTACCTGACATTCTCCTGTTCGAGGAGATTGGTACCTCTGAGCCAGGTGCTTTGTGCATGTCTCTCCATGAGAAGTCCAAGGATTTCTGTCATGGTTTCCCTCCCCCCACCCTTCCCTTCCCTTGCTCCTAAATAAACTACCACCTTATTCTAACTACTTTTGTGTGCAAGAGGGTGTAATTCTTTAAAGAGGAATTCCTAAAAACCCCAACCCCTACCCAACCCGTACCCCATTTACCCCCATTACATATTGGTAACCATAAAAAGCTACACAGAAAGAGGAGTCCACAGGTTTCAGGGCCTTTAATGGCTGTAATAGAATGAAAGGTTGGGGTGAGGAGGGAGCAGTAGAGTGCTCCCTTCAAGGTGGGGTGTAATTGGAGAGAGGGAAGTGCATCTCTAGAGAATATTACTGGTTCCAGTGGTTTGCAGGATCAAAGACAGTCAGTCTTTTCTGACAACTCTCTGATGCTCCTTTGCATTTAAAAGCTTTCCTATTTACTTACAAATTATAGTGGTTTGGATGCAAATGAACCACTTGAGGACAGTTTCTTCTCCCCTAGATTAGTGGTAAACAGGGAAGAAATTGACCGGGAAAGCCATAGACAGAGCCTGACCTGAGGCCTATTAAAATACAGCTCCAGTTTAATTACTACAATTTGAGAAGTATTAGGCAATTAGACACTTAAGAAGTGGCAGGGAGGAAGGGGGGACTGTCAGAGGAATATCTCTTTCAATTATGAGCAAACTGGTTTGCGAAGGTTGGGTAATTTAGATGCTACAGAAAATCTTGACCAGTCCCTCCTGGTGGAATAAACACCAGGTGTCACCAGGTGTCACCAGGTGGGGAGAGTGTCAGGAGAGGAATATTACAATCCTGACTGCCAGAGATATACTGTGTCCCTGAGCAGGTTACTTATCTCTCTGAGTCTCAGTTTTTTTCCTTGTAAAAAAGCAAGCATCATCCTTGTGACCCCTATAATCTCTTGTCCTTTCCCTTTCCCATCAGCCTTCCTTCTACCCACAACATATACTTTACTTGTGTCGGCTCACAGGATAATAGAATTTGAGCCAAAAGGGACCTCAGAGGTCAGCAAGTTCATTCTCCATTTCTTACAGCTAAAGAAACTGAGGCCCAAGGCAATTCAGTGAGTTGCCCAAGTTTGCACAAATACAAAGTATCAGAGGCAGGATTTGACTCCAGGTGGTAGGACCTGCAATCTTTCTTCTGTAATTTGGAAATAAGAAAGCAACATGTATAGAAGTCAGTACCATCCTCATTTCTGGATGTATGGTGGCAGGAGTGTTACTTTACATCAGGGTCAAGGTCCCTCTTGGGTGGGCAGCACAGTATAGTGTAAATAATTCTTAGATTGGAATCCCTAGGTTCAAATCTTGGCTCCGGTAAGTTCACGTTGTGGGTCTCTCTCTGATAAGTAAATTATTCTATATGTCTCTGTTATGGGGTTAGGATTAAAGTTTAAACTGTCCAGCTAAATTGAAGGACAGACACACCTTGAGAAGCCAGAGAAATAAGCCTTTTATGTGTGACTGCTGCCTGAGTGGTGTCAAGGGGACAGATAACACCAGAAGTCAGGACCACCTCTTTTCATTCCAGCTTCCCCTATGCCCAAAGGGAACTTTGTATAGTCAAATGATCATCCCATCTGTCCCACCACCATCCATCCTCTATAAAAACTTTTGCCTTTCTCCTGTTTAAGGAGATAGGTATCTCAGAGAATCAGGTCTTTGTGCTATCTCCCCTTGAAAGAAGTTTGACTTCTCTCTTAGGTTCCTTTCTCTAGCACCCAAATAAAAGATCATTTTATTCTAATTTGCGTACAATTGGGTGTAATTCTTTAAAGAGGAATACCTATGGATCCCCACCTATCATCCATTTTCCCTGTGACATAATTCTGGTGCCCAAAGTGGGGCATGGGAAATTTCTCTTTCCTCTTGCCACAACCTTCCAGAACCTGAAATTTCTATTTTGATCTTCAATCAATCTGGGTAAGAACTTTTGTGTTTATATGTCTATCCCTTGTCAGCACTCAGCTTTTCCTCAGGACAGGCAGCAGCATCTCTATCTGAGTAAAGGTTTAAATGGCCATAGGCCCATGGGGCAGAGAGAGAATGTTCCAAAGGATTCTCCTTTAGGGTGTATCCTCAGAAATTGGACTAAATTAGAACTTACAAATTCGAAAAAGAAATGCATGATCTTTTATTGTAACATTGTCTGGCCAAAATATCAGTTAGACTCCCAAGAAAATTGCCCAGTGCTCACAACTCTTATTTATAATACATATCTACGTAATGGGGGGAAAATGGGGTACAGGTTTGGTTAGGGTTCTTGGGAATTCCTCTTTAAAGAATTACACCCTCTTGCACACAAAAGTAGTTAGAATAAGGTGATAGTTTATTTAGGGGCAAGGGAAGGGAAGGAGGAGGGAAGGGAAACCATGAAAGAAATCCTTGGACTTCTCATGGGGAGATAGGCACAAAGCATGTGGCTCAGAGGTACCAATCTCCTCAAGCAGGAGAATGTCAGGTACTTTTATAGAGGACTGATGGGGGTGGACCATCTATCTGCCTGTGGAAAGTTCCTTTAGTGAGGGAGGATCATCCCCCACTGGTGGTGGCTAGAGGAATTGGGTGAGGAATGGAGGACCATCCCCCACTGGTAGTGACTGGAGGAATTGGGTGAGGGGTGGCTAGGGATCTCTCAAGCCATCTCTCTCTTCAGAACACAAAGGCCACAGCCACACCCAAAGTTACCTCCCCAGGGGTAAGGGAGATCAGAATGAAGGGCATGAAGGGCAGAGGTCCCGAAGCTAGCTCAGTCCCATTTGGTTCCACTTATCTCTCTAGGCATATTTGTCCTCTGGTTTAGTTTCTCAAGGAGAAGATTCCTCAATGTGCCCCAGAGAACTTCTGGGGGACTTTGGGCCCACAATATCTCCCCACTTCTCTATATATAAGGAAAGGGGATGAAGATTCTTCTGAAACTGCTTCATGCTGACCGGGGGTCAAAGAAATCACGCACAAGGAAGGGGGAGGGGAGAGAAGTGGAGAAGGCCTGGAATGTGCGGAACTGTGAGGGGCCCAGAGAATCCAGAGGCAACACGTAGGCACAGTGTCATGAATCCTTGAGCCTAGATGGAACAGACTTAAACGAAAACAATTAAAACTGACCAGAGCAAAAACACAAAGGGACTTTATCAGATCAGGAGTAAAGTGTGACTGCTTTTTTTCTCCCAGTGGAAGCTGGAAAGGCTGAATGCAGGACAGGGTGTGGCCTGCTTTACCAGAGTTAAGCCTAGTTCTGTGAGGGGCAGTGTCTGTTTACATTTAGGGTCCTTTTATCCCATCCCCACTTTGTGCCTTGATGCCATGTTAGGACCTGAACCAGAGAGTAAGACAGAGGTTGCCCCAAAACTATTCCTAGGCTTGCCTCCTATGTCCAGCTTGGCCATGGGCTTGACAAGGTGCTGGCCAGGAGAGAAAGCTGCAGAGCGCTGGATTTTTGCCTGTACCCCATTTCTCCCATTACATCTCCTTGAACACGAGAAAGGCAGAAGCTTTTATAGAGGATGGATGGTGGAGGGACAGATGGGGTGATTATCTGAATGTGGAAACTTCCCTTTAGGGGTGGGGGAAGCTGGAATGAGGGGTGGTGGTCCTGACTTTGGGGGTTATCTGTCCCCTCAGTGCCACTCAGGCAGCAGCTATATCTAATAGGCTTAACTAGCCAGTACAAACTTTAACCCTAACCCTATAACATCTCTGAATCTAAATATGTAAATTGAGGAGAGTAATACTTAGAAAAGGTAAAGCTATAGGCTTGGAGCCAGGTAGATCTAACTTCAAAAGCAGCTTCAGACACTTACTAGCTGTATGACACTGGAGAAGTCATTTAACCCCTATTTGCCTCAGTTCCTGATTCATAAAATGAAGGTACATCGAATAAGGAAATGGTAAGCCACTCCAGTATCTTTGCCAAAAACATACCATGGACAAAAAGTCCATGGGGTCAAATAGAGTTGGACACAGCTCAACAACAACAACAACAACAACAGCAATACTTATGAAACAAACCTCATTGTTGCATAGTGTCTGAAATGCCATCATCTTTTAAATTAATGTCCCTGTGAGAAAATGGGGGAGGGGTTGACTCCTCTCACCACCCACTGGCAACAGGGCTAGTTTGAGAATACACCTACAAGTGATTACAGTGCCATTCAGATGAGATCTTCCTATCTGGGAAAGTTGATTCCATTTGAGAATAGAAGCAGATACTCAAATGCTAATATTCACAAATGAGGGTTAATTCAAATAGAGAAGACCTTCCCAAGTGATGCTGCATTGGATTGATTAGCCAGTTCCTTCTTAGATTGTAACCCTAGAGGGAGGGCCATTCACTGTTAGGGATAGGAAGAGATAAAAAGGCCTGCAAGCCTCCATTTTGTTGTTCACTCCACTAGAGGCTGGCCTGTTCTCAATAAATGAGCTATTGACACATCACCAACACTGAGTTCCAGAAGTTATTGGAGTGATGTTTCTTACAGATCTCTACCAGGGGAGGGGAGGAGAGGAGAGGAGGCACATAGTGGTGCCCAGAAAGGACAAAGTATCCAGGAGAAGAGAATGGCAAACAGTATTGACTATTTGGGTTTTTCCTCTTCACCCACCACCCACCTCTAAAGTGTCAGCTCCAGGAGGGCAGATAACTCGTTTTAATTATCTTTTTATCTCCTCCAGCACCTAGTGTAGTACTTTGAACAAGCTAAATAACTTAATGAAGGTTATTGAATGAATGCATGAATGAATGAATGAATGAAACAAATAGTTATTAAGTGCCTACTCTGTGCAGGGTGGCTTGCTAAATATTGGGTCGACAAAGACATTTTTTCTGGTAGGCATAACATGTACACAAATAAGTTTGCTGTAAACAAAATTTAAGAGAGACTTCTAACAATTGTAGAGGATGAGAAGAGGCTTCATAGAGAAAGGGGGACATGGGGTGGTCCCTGAAATAAGACAAGATCTCTGAAAAGTGGTGATCAACATGGAGTACATTCCAGGCATGGAGACCTGTTCTTGTGAATGAACAGAGACGAGATGAAGAATCAAGTTAGGGTTGAGTAGGGCTGGATAAAGAGATGTGAGCCTCATGTGTTTATTGTTGGTGCTTGAACCTAGAGGAGTTGATAAAATCTCCAGCAAAACACATGTAGAGATAAGAAGACACAGACTGAACTCTGGGAACATCCTCTCTAAGAGGGAATGAATGATTGAATTCTAAGGTCACCTCTCTCCTCAGCATCATACAATGTGAGTACAGAAAGAAGCCATCTAGTATATTTCCTTCATTTTACAGATGAAGAAACTAAGGCCTAGAGAGATCATGTGACTTGCCTGATGTTATATATGTGGTACATGGCAGAACATGGATTTAGACCCATGGCAATTAGGTGGTATAATTGAGAGAGAGAGAGAGAGAAAGAGAGAGAGAGAGAGAGAGAGAGAGAGAGAGAGAGAGAGAGAGAGAGAGATTAAGGGAGATCTGGCAGGCATTCATTGCATAGAGTTAAGGCTAGAGAATAGATACATAAAAGTCAGGAAGACCTGAGTTCAAATCTAGTCTCATACATTCACTAGTTGTGTGACCCTAGACAAGTCACTTAACCTCTCTTAGCCTCAGTTTCTACCTGTGAACAATAGGGATAATAATAGCACCATCTCCCAGGGTTGTTGTAAGGATTGAACAGGATAATATTTGTAAAGTATTTTGCAATCTTACACTTCTATGTAAGTATTGGTTATTGTTATATTAAATCATCCAAGATCTTTCATCCCCAAAAATAGGGTTAAGTGACTTACTCAGGGTTATACAGTTAATAATTGTCTGAGGCTGGATTTGAATTCAGGAAGATGAGCTCTTTCTGACTCCAGCCCCAGGACCTCTTACAGCTAGCTGTCAAAAGTATGATGTGAGGAGCTGGGAAAGATGCACAGTTTAGTTAAGACATGATCTCTACTCTTATGAAGATGACAGTCTAGCAAGAAAATAGGACAGAGACCCAAAGAGCTATTATGGAAGATATTCTATGCCAAGTGGATTAGAGAAACAAAACCTCAGGATAAAATATCCAAATTTTCTGTTAGGCATTTAATTCACTTTGTAACTAACCTGGCCCCCTCCTCCCTTTTCAGTATGTTTACATTTGACTCCCCTCTATATATTCTATGATGCAATTAAACGTAACCTGCTAGCTTTCCCTCACAAAGGATACATCATCTATCTCCCCTTTCACACTGGCTTTCAACCCACATGCCTAGAGTTTTCTTTTCCCCTCACCTCCACTTCCTGGCTTCCTTCATGAATCAGCTCAAATCCCACCTTCTGCAGGTCTGGCTCTTTCTACCATAACCATGCTACCTTCCTATCCCCTACTCTACTGCCTTCCCTCTGAGATTAGTCAATAATCCATTTACATTTTATCTCTCTGAATATATGTATGTATATTGTTTACATGCATAGTTATTCGCATATTGTCTTCCCATTAGAACCCAAGCTCCTTGAATATAGGAACCATCTTTACCTTTCTTTGTATCCCAGTGCTTAGCCTAGTACCCTGGGACATAATAAGGGTTTAATCAATTGTTGTTGACTGATTGAGCTGAGAGGTGAGGAAGAATCAAGGACTTCATGGAGGAAGTGGCCATTTATGGTTAGCTTTAAAGGATCGATAGGATGTCAGCATACAAGAAGAGGCAGGAGGGTTCTCTAAGCACAGGGAACGAGTATGAACAAAAGCTGAGATTTGGGATACTGTGGCTGCATTGTAGGGGGACAGAGAGTGGGCCAATCTGAGATAGCTTGAGTAGAAGGAGTATGGCTTCACCTGCTGATCTTGGAGTAGAGGCTCTGAGGAAACATAATGAAAATTGGTATTTCAATCACAACTATTTATTTGGACCGGAATAAAATAAAATCTTCCTTTTACTTTTCTTTTAAAGAAGATAAAGCTTTGTTAAAGTTCCTTCTTTTTGCCATTCCAGCAGAGACATGCAATTCTTGTAAATGTTTTCATACTACCCAGAAGCATAACAGACCTATAAAAAAATGGATGTCTTCCAGGAGATATAATCCTTCTTAGAGGCAGGGAATAGTTGAGATGAACTTTGGAGGGTCTTTCTAGCCGTTAGAATTATAAAGTATGGAGCCAGAGATGATCTTGAGAGACAAGCCAATACTTTTTTCTCCTCCCCTTCCTGCATTCCAATCACTTAGATTCCTGAGTACTCTGTTTAATTATAGAGCACAGCTTGTCAGCAGCACTGGATCATTTCTAAAGATAAGCCCTATCTATGGGGTAAGAAGACAGTGGCTCATAACCACCAATTGCTTCCATTGCTCCAGCTCATTTTGAGTCACAGCATAGAGAGCATGATGGACCTAAACTTAAAAAGACCTAAGTTCAAGTCCTATCTCTGATATTTATAAGCTATATGACCCTGGGCAAGTTATTCAACCTCTCTAAACCTGTTTTCTCTTCAATAAAATGGGTATAATGTTTGTAGTACCTATTTCACAGGTCATAAGATTCAAAGGAGATAATGTATGGAAAGTGCTTTACAAACTTCATAAGAAGTTATAGTAATATTAGTTATTATTCTCACTAATGAATGTATGAAAGAATGAAACATTTATTATGTACTTCCTAATGGGGGAATCCCAGGACACAAGATCCAGAGAATAAAGGGTTAAAATTTCCAGGGCTTGGTCTCTGATCCAACTGGTGGGATGATGATGGAGAGGAGGGTATGAAATGAATGAAACATTAGTCCCCTCCCTGTACAGAAAGGAGATTAGCTGACATTTATATAGTGATTAGAGCCCTATACCTACTCAAATCTGAGAAGTAAATGTTCTCATTAACACTATTTTATGGATGAAGAAACCAAGGCAAACAAGGTTAAGTGACTTGCCTAGGGTCAGACAACTAGAAAGAGTCTGAGAAAAGATTTAGTCCCAGATTTTCCTGGCTCCAAGCTCCGTACTATAGCCATTCTTCTACATCCTCACTTTTTTTGTCTCATGCTAACAATAATATAGCTTATTCTTAATAATAATTGTTGTTCGTCCTTCATTTTTGAAGAGGGTCAATGGCCTCACAGGTGATGTCTTGATTCCAAAGGTGAGACAGAGTTGCAAAAAGTTATCAGTCTTGGGGCAGCTAGGTGGCACAGTGGATAAAGAACTGGCCTTGGATTCAGGAGGACCTGAGTTCAAATCTGACCTCAGATACTTGACACTTGCTAGCTGTGTGACCCTGGGCAAGTCACTTAACCCTCATTGCTCTGCCCCTCAAAAAAGTTACTAGTCTTATTCTCTCTTCCAGAGTCATTGAAGTCAGGGGGCAGCTAGGTGGCATAGTAGATAAAGCACCAGCCCTGGATTCAGGGGACTGATTCAGACACTTGACACTTACTAGCTGTGTGACCCTGGGCAAGTCATTTAACCTCATTGACCAGAAGAAGGAAAGAAAGAAAGAAAGAAAGAAAGTCATCAGCGTCATTGAAGCCCAGCGTGAAGACAAAAGTCAAACCAACTAGTGATGGCCGGATACAGTGGATACCCTGGGCAATCTTGTATGTCTGACCAAGGTATAAATGCTCCCACAAGACCTGCTCAAGCCTCTTTCATAGCTGTTGGGGGAAAAAATTGTTTTCATCTGCTCATTTTTGCCCGAAGCAAGTCTTCATTTGCTTGGTGTAGACAACCCTCCTAACTCACCAATGGGTTTTAGGCTTTTCAGTTACCCTCAAATCTGGTTTAGCCCATCTAACAAGATGGTTTTACTAGGGTGTGGTCACTGTACACACCATAACTTCTTAGAGCCACAGGTGAGAATTACGTGACAGGTAGACACCAAAAGTGGGTGGACAGCCCTAAAAAGGATTCAGCAAGCCCTCACAGGAGAGGTGCTAGAGCTCCCCAACACCCTGTAAAGATAATAGCTAGTATTTGCATAGCAATTTAAGGATTGCACAAGAGTTTTACATGTATCTCCTCTGATCCTCAGAATATCCACTCATTTAATGTAGGTACTATATTACCTCCATTTTGTAGATAAAGAAACCAAGGCTGATAAAAGTTCAATGGCTTTCCCAGGGTCACACAGCTAGTAAGTATCTGAGGAAGGATTTGAACTCAGGTCTCCCTGACTTCCAGTCCAGCCATCCTATACACTGACTACTTAGCTAACTCAAATGAATAATTCTTGGTCTCTCCACCCTTTCTCTCTCTTTTTTCTCCCCTTTAAGCATAAAATTCTGTATGGGCTACCCCCCGCTGGAGGTTTCACAGATGATTTGAGGGAAAGGACAATATTTTCTCTTCTGTTTTTTGGAAGTCTTTATTACTGTGGCTGCCAAAGAGTTGGCTGAGCTCTCTTTGCCCTTCAACCTTGAGGCCCCGTCAGAGAAAAGCCAGTGGTGAGATCATTATTCGAACCAACCTTGGACTGCCAGGCAGGTACTCCTAGAATGCTCAGGATAGGAGGCCCCAGACAGAAGAGATTTAGCAGTGGACCTGGCTTGGGGCCTTGCAATTTATGGCTCAGGGAAAAAAAGCCCTATTAATCTGGCACATTTTATTCAGCCATAAATCTCAGCCATATTTAACTCAGCCACAGCCAAGGTTTCCCCCTATCTGCCACCAGCAGACCTGTAATATAAAAGCTTGCGGATTCAAGGGGAAATTAAGATCCTGTTTAGCATTCAAAGTGGGAATCCATTTCACTTTTAAGTTGCTTTCTGTTTCCTGGCCATTGAGGGATCCTGTAAGACTGAGGCATTCAGACCAAGGCAAACAGCCTCTGAGAGCCCCCAACCAATCATTGATAAAGCTCATATTCTGAGACCCTAATTTTGGGGGAATGCCCTGAAGAAAGAGAGAGGGCTTCTTTTCTAGGGATGTCTTTATTTTTCCACCTAACAAAGGTTAGAATCATAGAATGTCAGGGATGGAAGGGCTTTCAAGATGATTATATCTAGTGCCCTTAATTTTTAGGCGAAAAAACTAAGGCTGAGACAGGGAAAGCATATTTGCCCAAGGTCACACAGCTAATTAATGGTACAGTCAATACTTAGACCATGAACAGAAAGTGGGCAGGACATTAGAGATATCTAAAACCATCTTTTCACTTCATAGATGAGAAATGGAGGCCCAGTGAATGTAAATAATTTACCCAAGGTCATTCAAGTAATAAACGATTTGAAAACAGATTCTAAATCAGTGTCCTGAATCTCATACTTATTGCCTCTGACCCACTCTAGTCTGTTATCTGAAGGAGCTCCTTAAATTTAGGCCTTGAATATAATCATATTACACTGAGACCTACCACACATGGTACTCAAGGAGTATTCTTTGATCTCAGTGCAAGGCTTATGAGCCCCAGATCTACGATATTTCCTTACTAGAGAATAAAACATGAAATCATAATAAAGCCGAATGGGCATTATTTAAGATTCTCTTCAATAAGCATTTATGGAACTCCTTACTATGGAATGCAAGGGAAATAAGGAAAATCATGGCTCACCTAACACAGAAGTTACCACATTGACATAGATTTCTATGTCACTTATATGAAAGGATACCTTTGTAGCCTGGAGAATTCACACTTCCAGAGTTTTATCCTGGATAATGTCTCCACTTCTGAAACCTGTTCTTTATTGCTTCTCCAAGGTGCTGCTGATGTCATCTGCTGAGCATCATTTTTTCACTGAAGTTCCTATTGCTGCTTTTCCACTTAGCTGCTCAATCTTCTCCACTGTGTGAGAGCCTTTCAGAAGTTTCCTCCATCTGTTGTTCAGTCGTTTCACTTGCATCTGACTCATCATGACCCCTTTTGGGATTTTTTTGGCAGATACTGGATGGATGTCCATTTCCTTTTTCAGTTCATTTTACAGATAAGGAAACTGAGGCAAACAGGGTTAAGTGACTTACCCAGAATCACACAGCTAAAAATTGTTTGAGGCAAGATTTGAATTCAGGAATATAAATCTTCCTTTCTTCAGGTCTGGAGCTCTATTCACTGTACCACCTAGCTGCCCTTCTATTTAGTGGCATGTTTATAGCTGTTTTGTAACCCAACTTTAGCCTCAGGGCTTTGTTCCCACTTGTATTAATCATATTCATGGACTCTGGAGCCTCAACTCAAGTCCTTTTTTGTTTCTTTTGTTTTTGGTTTTGGGGCAATGAGGGTTAAGTGACTTGCCCAGGGTCACACATCTAGTAAGGGTCAAGTGTCTGAGGCCGGATTTGAACTTAGGTCCTCCTGAATCCAGGGCTGGTGCTTTATCCACTGTGCCACCTAGCTGCCCCTACTCAAGTCCATTTTTGATTCATTCTGCTCCCCCCTTGTTGGAACTCATCTGAGCCCTCTGGATATTTCCATTTGAGTGATTACATTCCTTTTCCATCATACTCTGACAGCTAAGACCAGGGCCATGAGAATTACTCAAGAGCTTTACTTGGCAATACTGAAGAGGTGGGCTGGAGCTGGTGACTTTTGTTCATCACTCCTTCAATTTCACCTAGATTACTACCCTCCTCATCCAGTAACGAATTCATTGAAAAATCTTGTTCCAGGATTCTTGTTTAAGACCAAGAAATTGAGTCAACCAGAAATAATCTATTGCGACATAGCATAACAGGAGTCGGGAGCATACTCAGCCTCAGATGATGTCTCTCCATATAAGGAGACTAAGGATGGGGGGGAGCTAGGTGGTACAGTAGATAAAGCACTGACCCTGGATTCAAGAGGATCTGAGTTCAAATCCAGTCTCAGACACTTGACACTTACTAGCTGTGTGACCCTGGGCAAGTCATTTACCCTCATTGCCCCACAAAAAGAGAGAGAGAGTAAGGAACTTCATCCACTATAGTTGTTATAATATGCAATAGATGGAAGTGTCTTGGACTATTGAACATGTATAGGATTTCTATAGTGGGATCCAGTCTACTAATCTTATTGGAAAGAATACTTTTCAATTGGCTTCATAGCTAGCATCTTCAGAAGACTGGGTCAATCTTGACCTAGCTTATTGGCCATTCTTGTTTTAGCTGTGCTCTGGTGGTCTGACTCCACTCTAATTTGGTAAGAAATAATGATATAAGAGGAGAGGCCTTGGGGCTTTCCCTGCTCTGAGGCCAAGAGGTCCTATAAAAAGGTCTCAGTCTTTGGGCTCTAAATTTGTTCTTTTCTATTCTAGGTGAAGGGAATAAAGCCTCTGATCTTCTGAGTTTCAAAACGTCAGGAGAGTGAGCCACAAAAATACAAGATTCAGAGTACAGGTTGAGTTTTGCAGCCTGTTGAGCACTGATGTTTCAAAGAGTAGCCACAGGAATGTGTACAAGGAGTGGCCTTCAGGAGTGACCTTCTGGACCCAGGGCAGTGGAAGAAGTTGGAATAAGGACTTATCTAACAATCATGAATCATTTAGACATAAACTTGGTGGAACCAATGCTTGTAGAAATGTAGGACCTTAATTAAGAGCATGTCCCTGAGATGTTGGGAATAAATATTTGTACATTTGTTCTTGCTATATCTTCAAAGTTAATATCCTTTTGTAAAAGCTAATTGATTTTAAGTGTGACTGGAATGCCAATCATAGGCCCCTAACAGTGACCCCTTATAGTTGGTAAGGGCTCAAACTGAGAATAGAGAAGAGTCAACACCAAACACTTAGAGTACCCTAGAACCTTGAGGGGCAAATATAACTGGACTACAAGGGGAGTAAGGCCAAAGTGGCATTCTTTAGTAGCAAAACAGTAAGGTCTCCCTACCTATTTCCCTAATTGAGAGGTGGGAGTAGATGGTCTTTCCAACCTTACAATTCTCTAAAAACATTCTGTAAGGTCCTTGGAATTAGATGGTTCTAGGAGGCAAAAGTTTTTAGGAGCCCAAGATGTTGACTGGACCAGGTTCTCCCTTCTTGGCAGTCTCTGCAACCAGTGACATCTGAATACCTGTGTGATAGTAGCCCTTTTTCAGGTGCTCCTATAGATTACAGTAGGCATAACAAATCATCTCAGCTACTGTCTATGAAAATGCGCTCTCTCTGCAGCAATGGAAGTCAGTCTTAAGAAGGGCAAGTCCCTGGAAAGATAAAACCACATAGCAGTTCAACTATTTAGAGAGTACAGCGTATTCTCCATATACACAGGTACAACCATAAGACCGTTGGAGCATAACCCAACAGAATCCATGAGATACCATTAGAGAATAATGCTTGAAACATGGCAGAAACTATGCTCCCCATGGAGAACAGATCCAGGGAGAGCAGCATAACATCATCATAAGATGTTACAGATTCAGTAGTATCAAATATGTGTTTTGTCCTTTCGTATGTGTACCTTGGCCAAATGTGTTTCCTACATGTTCTTTAGACATGTTTATTCTCTCCATTGGTGTTATATGTATTTGCAGAAATACTCTATTGCTGGTTTTGTTATTATGCTATTTCATTAAATACCTTTTCTACGAACAAATTGTGTCCTCTGGCTAACTGGTGAAAGTAAGTCAATTTGTGGGAGCTCATGACCTCTTCTTTTTGAGTGGATGCAAGAGCACAGAGTACTTTGAATGGAGCATAGCTTGTCTAGGGGACCGATGTGTAAGTGGCAGGTGCCCCCAGGTGTTACAGAGCAAATTTTTTAAATTAGTGGGTTTTTTTCATAGACTGGCCCGATAATTCTACCCACTTATACTAAACAATTGTAAGGGAATGGCAGAAATGGGACAGGAACTTCAACGAAGTGAATTAGCATAACTGTGGTCTAGGAGCCCAAATGGCCTTTCTTTTTATCTCTATCTGGTTGAGCACTTTGTTCCAGAAAAGGCAATCAGAGAGGTCTTTCTCATGCATGTTTTCTAAGTTAAATCATGTTCAAGTCCACACTGGCAACCTGCTCAGTTGTTCAAACACAGGAAACATCAAGAGAAAATTGGTCAACAATGATCTGTGTCTGCAGGCACTGTTATTGCTGTGTGCTTCATATTACCTTCTGAGACCAATTCTTTTTCCCTCAGTGCGTGCTCACAACAGAGGTCAGGAATCCTTCCATAAGGAACAATGATTTAATTTTCAAAGCTAAAAACTCAACAGTGATAATCCTACTTTGTCCAGAACTGTGGGGAATTCATCTGGATAGGTTCAGAGAATGAGCTGGAAATACCCAACTTGAATTCAGCCCTTGACCATGTAAGTCCAAGTGATTGAACTACCAGAGGAATAATACTAAGAGTTGTGTAAGCAATCACTCACTCACTCACTCAGTCAACAAGAATATATTAAGAGCCTGCTCTAGCCTAAATACTACAGTAGACATTGGGAATACAAAGATAAAGAGTGAAACAGTTCCTGCCCTCAAGGATTTTACATTTTAACAGGCAAACCAACAAGCACAGATATAGGTGCATACAAAGCACATGCTCACTCATCACTCATCTTTTTTTTTTTTTTTGCAGGGCAGTGGGGGTTAAGTGACTCGCCCAGGGTCACACAGCTAGTAAGTGTCAAGTGTCTGAGGCCGGATTTGAACTCAGGTACTCCTGAATCCAGGGACGGTGCTTTATCCACTGTGCCATCTAGCCAGTCCCTCATCACTCATCTTTATCAGCACTGTTTCATATTTACAAACATATCTTTACATGAATATATTAGGCCAGAGGGGAGATCTAAGTTCATTCATTCAGCTTTGCATGTAGCTTTTTGTCCTCTTTAAATTTTTTATTTTGGGTTCCAAATTTTCTCTCTCCATCTAGCCCCTCACCCTCCCATTGAGAAGGCAAGAAATATGATACCCATTATGCATATGAAGTCATACAAAACATATTTCCACATTATCCATGTTGTGGGGGGAGGGGGAGCAAGAAAATTAAAGTTAACAAGATATGATGAACTCAAAGTTCATCAGTCCTCTCTCTGGAGCTGGATAGCATTTTTCATCATGAGTTCTTCAGAATTGTAGATCATTATATTGATCAGAGGACCTAAGTCTTTTAGTTGTTATTACAATATTATTATTACTGTATACAATGTTCTTCTAGTTCTGCTCACGCTACATTGCATCAGTTCATACAAGTCTTCCAAATTTTTCTGGAACCATTCCCTTTGTCATTTTTTATAGCATAATAGTATTCCATCACATTCATAAACATAACTTGTTCAGCCATTTCCCAATCAATGGACATCCCCTCGGTTTCCAATTCTTTGCCACTACAAAAAGAAATGCTATAAATATTTTTGTACGTATCAATCCTTTGTTCTTTTCCTTTGATCTCTTTAGGATAGATTCCTAGTAGTGGTACTAACAAGTGTTTTGTTTTGTGTTTTCAAGCATTTACTGCACAGCAGCACACCAGGTTCTACCTAGGAGAGAATGGAATTCTATATTTTTCTATACAATAAAATAGAATTCAGCAAACATTAATTAAGCACCTACTATGTGCAGAGCACTCTGCATAGTGATATAGGAGACACAAAGATGAATAAGATGTGGTTCTTACTTTCAAGTTGCTTAAAGACTAATAGGGGTGCACATGTATATGATTTAAATACACACAGTGAACCAATGCCTTTCTCTTTATATACTTGGAATTTATTTGGCAAGAAAAGTCTTATATGTATTTTTTTCATTCCATAAATACTTATGGGGAGTCTACTCAATTTTCTGTTCTTGTGCTGACTTCACTATTGTATATCCATGAAACCCAGACAGTATACCAGTATACCAGCACCATTCCAGGAAATAAAATCACTTCCATTTGAATTGTCTTAAGAAGACTGAAGATCAGCTGGTAAGATAAGGTACTAGACACTAAGGTTCTTTCTTGAGCTGAACTGCCAAGCAACCAAACTCTACTGCAGAAAGCATAACTACAATGGGCTGGCAAGTTTTTTGAATGCCAGATGTACACTTGCCTAAAAGACTTTTATAAAGAACTCACACAAGGCAAGCACTCATACAAAAGTCAGAAGAAAGGATAGAAGGACACTCTTAAGTTCTCTCTGAAGGACTTTGGAATTGATTGTGTGACATGGGAGACACTGGCAAAGGACCTCTCAGTATGGCATACCTGCCCCAAAGAAGGTGTTGTGCTCTATAAGCAAAGCAGAATTGAAGTAGCTCAAAAGACGCATAAGATGTATGAATTTAGAGACATCTCCACTCCAAATGTGCATGTGGACTATTTGTGGCTAACTTGTAGTAGAGCACTCCAAGTTCCTATTGGTCTGATCAACCACAGTCAGATACACTGTAATTTGATTCCAATTTAGTGGTGTCATTTTGGTCCTTTTCCAGAATGAAGGATAACAACCATTGAGAGCCTACTATATACAAGGCAATGGACGGGGTGATTTATATTCAGAGAAAAGTTTCAGTTCAGAATATAAACAGAATAGTGTTGTGTAGATAAATATTTAATATATTTTAATGTTTTATTAGAAACAGCATTAAATATGAATGTTAACAAACTACATTGTTAATCCAAACAATTCAATTTGCTTGGTAACAATTTACATTAAAATTAATTATTCTCAATGCTCCAAATTTTGTAACCTTTTTTCCCCCAATAGTTCTCTAATTCCTAAATCAGGACTTTTTGTCCATTCATTTTCATTTTGTTTTCTTCATATAATTACCTTTGGTGTATTCTCCATTATATAGGCCTTTTCAGATTTCTTTGTATTCCTCATACTTGTCAAACTTAATTACATTATTATATTCCATTCCTGAACCACATTCTTTTAGCCATTCCCCTATTGGATATTTAGGCTATTTCCAGTTTGTTACAATTACATATAATTCTTCTATAGAAAAAACTTTGGGGCAGCTAGATGGCACAGCGGATAGAGCACCAGCCTTGGAGTCAGGAGTACCTGAGTTCAAATCCGGCCTCAGACACTTAACACTTACTAGCTGTGTGACACTGGGCAAGTCACTTAACCCCAATTGCCTCACTAAAAAAAAACCAAACAAACAAACAAAAAAAACTTTGAACAGACAGTTCTTTTTAAATCTTTGATAAACTTTCAGGGCATATTCTCAACAACAGAATAATTGAATCGGAAGGTATGATCATTTTTTAATAACTTTAACTGTGTACTGCCAGATTGTTTTCCAAAAAAATTCTGACAAGCTTACAGTCCCATCAGTAATAAATAAATGGACCTATTCTTCCATAACCCTCCCAGCACTGGATTTAATTTCCTTTTCCTTTGTCAATATAATTGTGAGGGGGTTACTCAAAATTGTTTTGATTTGTGTCTCCTTGATCATTAGTGAGATTGAACATTATTCAAATGATTATTAAGGTTTTCTATTTCCCCTTTTGATAATTATCTATTCATCTCCTACTGTGACTTTTACTAATAGTTTTAATATTAGTGACTTTTAATGGTTCCTAATACATTTTAAATATCAAGATTTTAATCAGTCAGGTTTACTGAAAATATTTTCCATTAGATGTTATTTTCCTATAACTACACATTTTTTGGACGGAATTTTTGAAATGTTAATGTAGTTAAGCACATCTATCTTATCCTCAATAATTCCTTCTTTTTTAAAAATAATTTCTGCTCTATAACTGAGATAAATACTATATCCCATTTGCTTACATTTTTAGACTTTATTCATATTTATTTCTCTACAAACTGAACATACATAATAAGTTTTTTTTAATCAATGTAACCCAAGATTCATAGCTCATTGGTATGGGACCCTCTCCTCATTGGTGGAAACTGAATGCTCAGTGTCACATGCTTGTATGAGGAGTAGAGTTGCAGGAACTAGAAAAGAAGAGAGATCCTAGTCTTCTGGCTTAGAGCTTAGAGAAAGAAGTCATGCCATTCTAGATTCTCTTTAGGTCCTTGAAAGGAGAAAGATTCTGGGAAGAAGCATGTGGATCAGTAGAGAAGAATTTTTAGTTCCTTTACTACATGGCTCTACTGTGTCTTCTTTCAAGAGATAACATTTTAAAAATCATTCCTGGTTAGCTCTTGAAAATGGTTCTGATGTTGTAAAAATCACCATGAAGAAAGCTTTTGTGATTCTACACCAATCCAGGTGCATTCTGGATCTGGTATAACACAGGTTACTTGAATTCAACTAGAGTGACAGTAATTAATCTCCATAGTCTTTAGCACAACTGGACTCTAGCACAATTTGACTAAAAATCAGTTAAAAGTTGATGAAGACTAGTGCTTTCACAAAACATTCCTGTATTGTCATAAAAGTCATTAAGAACATCTAGTTGAAGCTGATCAAGGAACTTCTAGAGACACCACCATATTAGTTACTGAGCAGGACTCCTATTGTTGTATGAGAAATGACATGTTGAGTGATGACAAATCTGCAAAGTTTGGGCAAATTTCCTACAACGGTTCACTTCAGAGCATCCTTAATGGTGTGTGACATCCTTTCAGCCTGATCATTGGGTTAAGGTTGACAAGACAGTGACAGCTCTGGTAAGGGTAAGCTCCATGGAGTTATCTGTGAATCCACTGTCAGAAACAATAGCATCTAACATTTTATGTCTTGAAAATAACTGACACAAAACTATGATTGTTGCAGCAAAGATATGAGATGAGATTGGGGACAATTTAAAACACTTTGAAAAGGAGTATACCAATACAAAGAAAACCAATATAGTTTTCTTGTCTAAGCCTTCTTGATCACTTGCCACAATAAAGTAGGTGTCTTTGGGAGCCTATGCCTAGCATCTTTGCTTGTACTGTACTTCTTCATGGTATTTTCAATATTTGGATCAATTTTAGTGTAGAGCCCCCTCTAGGATACTTGTTCAACTACTACTCCCATTGCCGGCCATATCTCTGAGGGTAACTGACTACTACTACTCCCCTCAGTTTTCTAGGGGAATAACCCTGAGAGTTCAGTTATTTCTAGTATGATTGTTCACAAACCCTCCCCAGCATGTTTTTCAATGCTTATCAGATAGACTTTTAGAAAAGCTTTCAGAAAAGATGTTTAATAAGCAGGTGTAGTAAAAACATTTTTTTTTTTTTACAAAATCAATCTCTCCAAACTGGAGGGGGCACACTTTCCCCTTGTAAACACAAAGTCCCTGGGAAGATTGAGCTAAAATTTAAAGCAAAAAGATAAAGAGATACATTATAAGAACACGTGTGGAAGATGTAACAGCTCCTGGTCACTGAGTGAGCTCTTCTTACTTTATTTCTTTCTCCCTTAGTTAGTTCCTCTTTGGTTTAGCTCTCTGCTGAGCCCCAATGATCAGTATCTTTGTAGGGTCAATAGCATGCACTTCTATCCCTCCCAAGGGGTCATGACCACTGAAGCTACCTTTCTTTAGTGTGTCTAATTTGTCCAGTGACTCTAAGCACCTGATACAGATGCTGCCATCAGTTACTGTTGCTCTGGGAACACTGTTAAGAATTCTAGATCTTCTGACTTTTCAAAGTTCATAAATCATCACCTGGTCAATGGTAGAGGTCAGGGGAGAATAAAGGGAGAGAGGAACTCTCTTCTCTCTTGCTTCCCTTTCCCTCAGGACAGTCCCTTCTTCGGTGTCCTTTACTGCTGAATTTTGACCACCCTCCCAACTTGATTAACTGGCTCCGAATTAACTTGCTACTTTAAATTGCAGTCCCAAGGTGTGTCTGATTCTTTCAACCACTTGTAAGGTTATTTCCTTTGTGGTGTCATCTGTCTCTAACCAATGATTCCTCTCAAATGGAATAAGAACTTGATCATATTTCATTTGTATATTTTATTGGTTTATTGATTGAATCAGTAGAACTGTGGTTACTTAGGGTTGGCTGGAACCCCACTTTTACAGTAAATCACCAGTTAAAGCTTCTAACAAATACTTTCATGTGAACAATTCCCAAGTATTTTACATGTAGTGTGGTCAAGATGATGGGAAAACTACCTTCTGGAATAACAATGTGATTTATCCATTAATGACACCTTAGGGACAGATAACAGGGTTATAGCTAGTAAACAATTTTCATCTTTTGAGTAGTTCTTTACTAGATTTACCCTCTACACACAGTTCAAGACTCAGGCCAATCTGAAAACTGAGGCAACTAATCATGTGATTTGATCAGTCAGAATAGGGGGCACAGAGAGATCTCACATTGATATTTTCTCTGGATCTGTACTGGCACATAGTTCTAGGTATCAGAATTCTAGTGTGCTGTTTCAGCATTTTAGATAAATATAGAATCCCAAATTCTGACCAAAATAGTAGTGCTGCATAGTGACAATTAAAGGGATGGATTTTTCCTTAGAAAGGTGTCACTAGACACTTGTGATTGATAGAAATTGTATTACAATGTAAACTTCTTGAGAGTAGGGAGTGTTTCATTCTTTATATCTCCAGTGCCTAGAACACGCATCTATCATATGGTAGGCATTTAATGTTTGTTGGTATAAGCATGTGTCTTAATGTAGGATGGAAGTTCAGGTTCCCAAGATTCAGTAAAAGAGGGCATATCAATCTCCTTTCAGAGGCAGCTACATGGCTCAGTGAATAGAACTCTGGGCCTGGAATCAGGAAGACTTGAGTTCAAATCTAGCCTCAGTCACTTACTAGCTGTGTGATCCTTGTGAAGTCATTTAACCCTATTTGTCTCAGTTCCTCATCTATAAAATGAGCTGAAGAAAGAAAGGGCAAACTACTCCAGTATCTTTGCTCCTTGAAAACCCCAAATGGGATCATGAAGAGTTGGACACAACTGAAGTGACTGAACAACAATTCAAAATACAAGGAGTGGTCAGAAGGAGTGGAAATAGGTCAGGTTTGCTAGGATGCCTAGTGGAAAATGGCATCAAAACTGGTAAAGCTCAACAGGTTTTTATAGGGTTCATATCTATGTCATGCAAGATCAGGTATGGAGGGGAGAAAGCAGAGAGGATATGTGAGTCATGGTTAGGGGACTGGTGCTGACTCAATTCAGAGTGACACTATGATCTAGAGGCAATTAATGGGAAAGACCATTACCATGTTAATGTCTGCAGGGTCAAAGGGTTTTCCCTATTGCCTCATTTAGTGGAGTGGGGAGATAGGACTTTCACAGCACAAACATAGAGATAGCTTTGAAATGTCTTGTTTTTATGTAGTTGACATTATTCTTCGGTAGAAACCAATTGGTATTTTGTGACTAAGTAAATATCTTATACCATATAAGGTGAAGCACCTGTGATAAGAAGATAGGGACTTAGAGTCATTCTCCAATTGATTAATAGTCAAAGGTGATGAAGGGGCTTTTCTAAAGGGAAGAAGTTGAATCTATTAACAGTAGTTTGAAAAAATGAAACAAATCACTAATAATTAGAAAATGCAAATTTAAAGCAATTCTGAAGTCCCACTTCACAAGCATTAGATTGGCAAAGAAAACATAAAAGGAAAATGACAAATGTTAAAGGGGCTTAGGGAAATAAACACATTAAGGCACTTTTGGTAGAGCTGTGAATTGATGTAGTTATTTTGGAAAGCAAAATAAAACTATTCCCCAAAATTCACTAAACTGAGCCTATACTCTTACCCAGTGATACCATTACTAGGTCTCTACTCTAACAAGATCAAATAAGGAAGAAAAAGATGCATACGTACAAAAATGTTTATAACTGCTCTTTTTGTGATGCCAAAAGCTTCCTCTAAGTCCCAGTTAAAATCCTACCTTCTACAGGATGCTTTCCCAAACTATTCTTATTCCAGTTCCTTCCCTGTAATTATTTCCTATTTAGCCTGTATAAAACTTGCTTTGGATATGTTATCTCTCTCATTAGATTGTAAGCTCCTCTAGAATAAAGACTGTCTTTTGCTTCTTTCTGTATCTTTAGCATTTAGCACAGTGTTTGGCACATAGTAAGCACTCAATAAATGTTGATTGATGGATTGAAACTGGTGGATGTCTATCAATTGGGGAGATGGTTAAACAAATTATGATATATGAACATAATGAAATACTAATTTACCATAAGAAATAACGAAAGCAATTGTTTCAGTTGCCTGAACTGAAAGAGTGAAATGGACAATTCACAGAATAACATAAAACTGTAAAGAAAAACAAATTTAGAAAGACAATAATTCTGATCGAGGCGATGACCAACTACAGTTTGACAGAACCAATGATGCAGCTTTCTATCCACTTCCTAATTAACAAATGATTGACTCAAGATGCAGAATGGGATATATAGTTTTGGACATGACCAATATGGGAATTTATTTTGTTTGAATATACAAATTTGTTTCAAGGGTTTTGTTTTCCCCTTTCTTCCCTAATGGGGTTACATGGGTGGAAGGAAGAGACAATAAATTCTTGATAATTGAAAAATGGAGTAAAACTAAATAAAATTTTAAAATAAAACATAGTAGTTTGTGGTCATTGTAATGTATTAACATTGACTCAAAAATAAGTAACTGCTTGACATTGTAGAAAGCATATGCATACCAGCCAGTCCAAGAACACCAGGGATAATGAAGTGGCTTAATAATAACTTTCTTTTGTAAGAGAAAAAAATAGGAGAAGAGCTCTTTCTGAGTTTCCAGACTAAATTCCTCATCAATTTCTTGTACCTTATGTTGGATGGCTGGATACCAGTTCTGTTGATGCTAAAGTATAAGGTAACATTGGAAGTTCCAATTTCACACCTCTCTTTTCTAGCTTAGATACATACCTGATACCTGATATATGGAAACAATGTAGAATTTAGGGGTGAAAAATACTTTAGAAATCATCTAATCTAGACCTCTTATTTTTTTTTGCAGGGCAATGAGGGTTAAGTGACTTACCAGGCTCACACAGCTAGTAAGTGTCAAGTGTCTGAGGCCAGATTTCAACACAAGTCCTCCTGAATCCAGTGCTGGTGCTTTATCCACTGTGCTACCTAGCTGCCCCCTAAACCCCTCATTTTATAGATGAAGAAACTGAGATGCAGAAGGGTCAAGTGACTTGGCTAATGCTATACAAGTAGTAAGGGAGAGAGTTGAGATTTAGAACACTTGCCTCAAATCCAATGATCTCTATCCATTGTACTACTTGACCTCCCTTGAATCTTTCCGTTCAATTCAACAAATAGAGATTAAGCACCTACTACAGGTGAAGGCACCATGTTAGTCACTGGTGATCTAAAGACAAAAATAAAACAATTATTACCTCAAGGAGCTTATATTCTCATAATTGAAACATGGTACCAAGTTGTGTTATGTGAATGTAATGAGATACTATTGTGCTGTAAGAAATGATAAACAGACGGATTTCAGAAAAACCTGGAAAGACTTACATGAATTGATGCTGAACGAAATGAGCAGAACCAAGAGAACATTGTACACAGTATCAACAACAGTGTGTGATAATCAACTGTGATAGACTTAACTCTTCTCAGTAACACAATGATCCAAGACAATGTCAAAAGACTTATGGTAGAAAATGCTCTCCACATTCAGAAAAAGAACTATGGAGTCTGAATGCAGACTGAAGCATACTATTTTCACTTTTGTTGTTATTGTTCTGTTCCTTTTTTGTTATTGTTCTTATTTATTCTTTCTTGTGTTTTTTTCCCTTTTGTTCTTATTCTTCTCTTACAACATGACAATGTGGAAATGTTTAAGATGATTTAATGTATAACCTGTATCAAATTGCTTGCTGGCCTCGGAAGGAGGGGAGGGAAGGGAGGGTGAGAGAAAAATTTGGAACTCAAAAAATATCTTTACATATAATTGGGGACAAAATTAAAAATTTAATTATATTTTTTTTAAAAAGAAACATGGTACCATATACAGACTACTAGAAATTAAGGTTCTCCCATGAAACATTAGAAAATTCCAAGGGCAACATGATTTATTTTAGTAAAACATTCAATAAGCATTTGGTAAGCACCTACTATGTGTCAGGCATTGTGCTAAGCACTGGGGATACAAAGAAAAGCAAGTCAGTCTTTGAGGAGCATCAAGTCTAATGGAGGAAACAACATGAAAACAACCATATACAAATAAGATACATACAAGATAAATTAGAGATAATCAACAGAAGGGAGAGAAAGGGAATCAGAAAAGGCCTTTCATATAAGGTGGGATTTTAGATGGTACTTGAAAGAGGCCAGGAAAGCCAGTAGGTAAAGATGAGAAAAGATAAAATTCTAGGCATGGAGAATAGAAAGGAGATAACTCTAAAGCCCCTTCAGGAATGATGATCATTTAGCTACCTGCAGTGATGAGATCAAATCATCATTGGTCTGAGAAAATAATGGGATTTGGCAGACACCCAGGGGCCCCACCTGAAGATTGATTTGGAATTGATTGAATTGGGTGAGACTGACTGATAGACTGACTGAGAACCTACTTAAGGTTGATTAAATTGAGACCACACCTGGCCGGCCCTGAGACCAACCTCAACCAATCAGTTTGAAGGACCTCTCCTTCTGGGGGAGGGGGGCAGGAAATTGGAGGTAAGGCTGGCTCCCTGGGTCTGCCTTTTTTCCTTCTGGGACTACAGGTTGGTGGCAGAGAGAGAGGAAAGGAGATAGGCTTTTCTTGCTTTACTTTCTGTACTTCATGTGTTCTATTTACTCTTTAATAATGCTTAATGCCAAAAACCTGGTGCTGACATTTCTAGCTTATAAGTAAACCTTAGCTAGTTCTCCCCCCACACTGAGGGTAGAAACAAGGTGACCACACATTAGATTTTAAACTCCACATTGAAGAACTATTTATAATCTTGAACAAAGTCAGGTGTTTTTTTTTTGTTTGTTTTTGTTTTTTGTTTTTTGGTGGGGCAATGAGGGTTAAGTGACTTGCCCAGGGTCACACAGCTAGTAAGTGTCAAGTGTCTGAGGCCGGATTTGAACTCAGGTCCTCTTGAATCCAGGGCCAGTGCTTTATCCATTGTGCCATCTAGCTGCCCCCGAACAAAGTCAGGTTTTGACCCAAAAAAACCCTCTCTCTCAAAAAAGTAGCAAGTAGTTGCTTGACTGAAGGCACCAGATGTGAATTCTACTTAAACATCATATTAACAACCAACTGAAATTCTCCACAAAGTCTCATCTTATCATTAGGCTTTTATACCAACATAATTAGGATATCCAACTGGGCATGTATAATTGGTCCATTGATTTGCTTAATTACATCTTGAAGCTCTTTATCAATAGCAAATCCAGATGGGATGGCATTGCCTTTCCCTTCTAGACTCCCAGTTCCTTAGAATATACCAATAGGTCCACTGATAATTTCTTGTACTTGGGATAGTATGAAAACTTTAGACACTGTGATACACACACACACACGTGCGCACACACACACATATTACATATTGAGATATGTATATATTTATATACCCATACTTATATATATATTTATATACATCCATACATTTCTATATTTCTATATATATTTATCTATTTATGTTTATTTTTATATATGTGTGTATACACATATATAGACATGTATATGTATATATAAATAGATATAAATAGATTGTTCAATCTTTAAAGAATCTTAGAGATCATATCATTCAACACCCTCATTTTATAGATAATATGACCGAGTCCCAGAGCTATAAAGTGTCTTCCCAATTAGATTATGAGCTCCTAGAGAGCAGGTATTGTTTTTGCCTTTCTTCCTATTCTCAGTGCTTAGCACAGCTCCTGGCACATAGTAGGTACTTAATAAATGCTTGTTGACTAACTCACTGAAGTGAACCAATTCCCAACTATGAGACATTTTCATCACTCTCTGACAACAAGCAGTGGAAATTTCTTCATAAAAAAGCCACACTGCAAATTCATGACAATGCTTCTATAATACCCACTGAATAATCCCTGAAATCTTTAAGACTGCACAGTGACCTCAATAACTCTGTCAATGAGCCTTTTGGGAAACTATTGAATAGGCTGTCTTTGCTAATTATCAATACACCATAACCAGAGTTGACTTCCATTTTGCATTCATACCCATTTATGACTGTTACAAATATTACGTTATCCAGAGGCATGCTGACACTGACCCTGTGAATATGAAGCAACTCTGGGGCTTTACTGTCATGTCAATAATCAAGATGACCTGATGCCAGGGATGTGAATTGCTGTGACAGTTCCTAGACCTCATTCTAATGGATTTTGAATGGCAAAGCCTCTCAAGGTGACCCTTTTTCTTACAGAATCTATACTCCTCATCCTTGCACCTGCAGAATACCAGTCTAACCCTCTGCCAGCTGAATTGTATGTCTCAGCCTATATAAATGAAAAGACTACAGATATTGCAGCGAATGCATTTCCTACGTTCAGTTCAACAACAAACATTTATTAGTTTGACAATTCAGTTCAACAAACATTTACAAAGTGCTTATTATGTGCAAGATGCAGTGTTTTGCTGACCCTGTTGGTCAGAGCTCTTTGCTTGCATATTATGGACATTTATTTCAGCATCTGTTCCTTTAATTTTTTCCCCTACATGTAGTAATTCAGTCTCACTGGCTGGGGCATTGTCTTGGTCCATCAAAAGTGTTATAAGTGTCCATTTTTGATAACTCAGGATATGCTGGTGAAAAGCCTCATCATAAAATTCTATATAAAAGATGATCCCAAAACATGTCATATAAGAATTCTGAAAAATTGCAGTGTTGAGACAGATGGCACAATTTTATCATATAAGCAGCAATATTCTCACCAGGCTGTGGATTTCATTGCAAAATCTAAATCTCTGAACAACCATTCCTGGTATTGGTGAGAAGTGCATTTTCAGTTATCCCATGAGTTCATCCAATATCTTAGCACAAGATGCTTCTGTTCAGGGCCTTTTGTTTTAATTGCTTCCAAATAGAAGCCAAATCTCTCTACATAAAAATCCCAGGACAATAACTGACTGACATCAAACCCTCCATGAGGCCTAAAGCAACCATTTTTAAAGCACAGATTTGCTTAATTTCCAGACTGGAGGACATAGGGACTTAGTGGGATCATTTGAGCTTTCTAAGGTGAATTGTGATTGCCCATATTTGTCCCATTTTAGCAATGTCCCATCTTCAAAACCAGAAAATGGCTTGTATCATGTACAAGTACAAAGGCATGAGGTCTTCATCATGAAGTTCCTTTTCCTATTGCAGTAGTTATATTGGTTAGAGGGCATCCTGGAAGCCAATGCAGCCAAAAAAAAAATCACTTCCCAGAGACCCATGATAGACAACCTTGCTGTAGAAAAGGGAAACTGAGCTCAGTCACTTAAGATCAGATAAATGACTCTAGGCACAGGTGATTGCAATTCAGATCCCTCTTTGTATATACTCTATGAATGGGATCCAGATTAATTCAGGACCTCACTATGTAGACCCATGAACACCTGGCAAACAGACTCTGTCCTTGTTTCCTGGACAGCCTTTTCTACAGGATGCACAATTAGTGCCAGAGAAGGAAAATGTAGAAAGGAAAGAACAGGCATTGACAGTCGCTGCACCTAAGCTTCTCCCCAACTATCCAGAGTCTTGTTGGATTATATGTACTCCAATATTCCACCTTACATGGCATGGTGAATATGACTGAAGATTGGTCAATTTAACATCCATAGACCAACCAGCGTATTTGTAATGCTGAAGCCATCTAAATACCCTTACCTCTCTAGCCTAGCTACAAATGAGGCTTCCAGGGCCTGATTATATGGCCACATATGCACCTTTTTTTTTTTTTTTTTTTTTGGTGGGCAATTGGGATTAAGTGACTTGCCCAGGGTCACACAGCTAGTAAGTGTTAAGTGTCTGAGGCCAAATTTGAACTCAGGTCCTCCTGAATCCAGGGCTGGTGCTCTATCCACTGTGCCATCTAGCTGCCCCTACACCTTTTGTCTTAAAACAAATACACACACACACACATACACACAACTACAGAGATCTACAAAAGGAAACATTCAACCAGAGGAATTCAAAATGAATGAAAGTGTACTGGGTTTTGTGGCTCATGCTCATAATCTCTGCTACTGGGAGATGCCAAAGCTGGTAGATTACTTGAACTCAGGAGTGCTGAACTGCAATTCTAAGTCAATCAGATATCTAGCACTAATATGGTGAGCCTCCACGGGGTGAGAGAGGCCACATGGCTGTCTAAGGAGGGATGAACCTGCCCAGATTAAAAACAGAATAGATCAAAGCTCCCATGCCAATTAGCAGTAGGGTTAGGCCATGAGAGGCTGCTGTACTCATAATCTGGGTGAGATAAGGAGACCCAATCTCAAAGAAAAGAAATGAAAGTGCTACCATTTCATCATCATATTCCCTGGAGTACAGTTAGACTTTGGCCTAAAGAATGAAAGAGAAAATGAAGTCAAGAAGGAAATAAAAAATGGAAGAATTAGAGAACTCTCTCAGTCCCAAGCCCCTGCCACAAAGCAGAAGAGTTATTTTTCAACCCATATTTGAAAATGAATATCCACTACAGCTTATTCAATAATGGTCATCCAGCCTGTGCTTGAAGATTTCCATGGAGGGGACATTCATTCAGCCCATTCCAATTGGAGATAGCAATTATGATGGGGAGTTTTCCCTTACATCAAGACTAAATTTAACCCTTTGCAACTTCTACCCACTGCTCCAAGTTCTGTCCTACTGGGGGGAAAAAGTTCTACTGCCTCTTCTGGGCGAAAGGTCTTCAAATGCTTAGACAGCAATCATGCCTCATCGAAACCCATTCCTAGTCCTCTCTTCTCATTCCCCATTCCTTAGTATGATGTGATCTCATGCCTTTTGCCATTCTTGTTAGCCTTCTCTGGATGCTCTCCATAGCTTATCGATGTCATTTTAAAATACAGTACCCGATAATTGAAGATGAGAATAGCCAGTGTTGGAAGCATTGTGAACAGACCTGACTGTATGGCCCCCGTGGGTTCTTCAACCGTCAACTCCTTTTCCCAACACACACACACACACACACACACACACACACACACACACACACACACACACGCCTTTTGTTAAATACACAAAAACATACATACACACACAACTATAGAGATCCACAAAAGAAAACGTTTAAGCAGAGGAATTCAAAAGAAATGAAAGTATACTAGATATCATGGTTCATACCAATAATCTCTGATACTAGGGGAAATGTGAATTGGTCCAACAATTCTGGAAAACAATTTGAAATTATGCTAAGAAAGGATCAAAATTCCTATACCTTTTGACCTAGAGATTCCATTTCTAGACACAAGGAATTCAATGATTAAAAAGAAAGGTCCTATAAGCAAATTAAGAGAGCATGAAATAGTTTTTCTGTCAGATTTATGGACAGAGGAAGAATTTAGGAACAAAGAAGATATGGAAAACAATACAAATTATAAAGTAGATAACTTTGATTATATAAAATTTAAAAACTTATGCACAAACACAACTAATGTAACCAAGACTATAAGGAAAGCAGAAAACTGGGAAAGAATCTTTTAAACAAGCATCTCTGATAAAGGCCTCATTTCTCAAAAACATAGAGAACTGAGTCAAATTTATAAAAATACAAGTCATTTTCCAATTGATAAGTTATCAAAGAATATGAAGAGGCAGTTTTCAGAAAAAGGAATCAATGTTATCTATAGTCATATGAAAAAAGCTCTAGAACACTATTGATCAGAGAAATGCACATTAAAACAACTATTTTGTATCACCTCACACCTATCAGAGTGGTAAATATAACAAAAAAATTAAAATATGGGATGTTTGAGGGGATATGGGAAAACTGGGACACTAATCCACTGTTGATAAAGTTGTGAACTGATCCAACAATTCTGGAGAGCAATTTGGAATTATGCCCAAATAGCTAAAAAAAATAATAAATAAATAAACTGTGCATACCCTTTGATCCAGCAATACCATTTCTAGGCTTGTATCCCAAAGACATTTCCCAAAAATAAAAAGACCTATTTATACAAAAATATTTATAGCAGCTCTTTTTTCATGGCTGAGAATTAGAAATCAAAGGAATGCCCATCAACTGAGGAATGGCTAAACAAGCTGTGGTATATGATGGTGATGGAATATTATTGTGCTATAAAAAATGACAAACAGGATGATTTCAGAAAGGCCTGGAAAGACTTATATGAACTGATGTATAGTGCAGCAAGCAAAACCAGAAGAAAGATGTACATAGGGATAGCAATATTGTTCAGTGAAGAACTGTGAATTACAACTATTCTCAGCAATACAATGATCCAAGACAATCCCAAAAGACAAATGATGAAGCATACTATCCACCTCCAAATAAAGAACTGATATTGATTGAACACAGACTTAAGCATTCTATTTTTCATTTTCTTTCATTTTTCCTTTTATTCAAGTTTCCTTGGGGAAAATGATTAATATGGTAACATTTTACATAATTGCACATGTATAACCTATAGCTGATTTGCTTAGCACTTCAGGGAGGAGTGAAGGGAGGGAGGGAAGGAGGAATAGAATTTGGAACTCAAAACTTTAAATAAAAATACTTATTATTACTTTTAAAAAGAAAGATCCCATATGCATCCAAATATTTATAGTAGCATTTTTGGTAGTAGCAAAGAATTAGCATGAAAACAGATGCCCATTCACTGGGGAATGACTAAACAAACTATGTTGCATAAAAATAATGGAATATTACTGCATTGTAAAAAACAATGAATAATATGATTGTAACAACCCAGAACCACTACTGAGCTCAGTGGGGCTGGGGCATTTACACATTCTTTTTCTCATTAAAGGGGCACCTACCTTTAAATAACTATGTGTGCAGAACAGGTTCAGTCATGAGGGAGAGAGAGGGGACATATTGCCTTCTCTGGCTCTTTATATCCCCCCCCCCCCCCGCCTTAGAGGTCTGGGTAATGTTGCTTTAAGCCAGATTTGGGTCATGTTCAGGATTTACCCACAAAGGAGGAAAGGAGCTGTTATGTAGAAAAGTATTCAATTTACAGTACAGATCAGGTACAATACTACTATTGACTTCTTCCACACAAAAAAATGCTTAAGACATAAAAGACTCACAAGCATACATGAAAAAGACTTAAAGAACAAGAAACAGTAACTTGATATTTGAAACATCATAGTAGATAGCTTTTGGGGATACTGCTTAGTAGTGATTTCATATTCAAGTTGATTCTGTACTGTCTCCCTCAAGGTCCATATTCTCTGCAAATTAGGGCACCAGTTGGGCCCTCATCCTCCTGTCCATGGTCATCTTCTTTAAGAAGTGCTAAGGTGGGGGCAGCTAGGTGGTGCAGTGGATAGAGCACTGGCCCTGGAGTCAGGAGCATCTGAGTTCAAATCTGGCCTCAGACACTTAACACGTACTAGCTGTGTGACCCTGGGCAAGTCACTTAACCCCAATTGCCTCACAAAAAAAAAGTGCTAAGGTAGCTACAGAGGTTCCCTCTCAAAGTACAGCTTTTAGTAACTAAAGAACCCAAGAGTTCTCAAACTCCCAAAGTAGCCACCCTCAAAAGCCCATCTTTCCTAATGAGTGCTGGTCTCAGAAAAAAAATGTGTGCTCATACACACAGATGCACACATGCCAAAAGCTCCAGGTCACCTAGGGAGCACATATGTTCAAAGTTGCAATAACTACTAGAAGTCAGAAAGAGAGAGAGAGAGACAGAGAGAGACAGAGACAGAGACAGAGAGACAAACAGAGTAAAATAGAGATAAAAATAATAACAGACATAGAAAGATGGAGACAGAGTAAAATAGAGACAGAGATAGACAGAGAGTGATGGATAAAAAGACAGAGAAAGATAGATAGATGCAGGGGTGTTGTGAGGCTCAAATGAGATAATGAATATAAAATACTTTACAGACCCCAAAATGTTATATGAATGCCTATTGTTGCTGATGATGGTGGTGGTGGTGATAATGAGGCTGTTAGCCTAGAGACAGCAAGCCTCCAGGAAGAGAGCACAAGAGGGCAGAGTTAACATTTTAAGGTCGATTGAATGGGCAACTCTTTATTCTTTAATGATCAAACCTCTTTGATATGATGAGGAGGAAGGGAAGAGACCAAGGGTCTATTCAGGGTTTGCTATATCATCCCAAAATATAATCCCCTTCAGCAATAAATCAGAACAAACATAGAAGTGTCCCAGGATCCCAAAAATCTAGGTGGGAGTTGGGGGAGGAAGAGACAATCTGATTTCCCCCTTTACACTATTAATTCAGAGAAGCAGGGACATATGAACTGATACAAAATAAAGTAAATAGATACAGGAAAACAGTATATATGATGACTATAATAATGTAAAGGGAAAGAACGATAACAAGATGATCAAAACTGAATGTTGTAAAATCATTACAACAAAGCATGGTTTCAAAGAAGAGCTATGACAAGACACTTTTCTCCCTTCTTTACGAAGAACGGAATAGATATACATCACTGCCTATAATGTCAGATTTGGCTAATGTGTTGGTTAGTTTTGTTGACCTTTTTCCTCTTCTTTTAAAAATTTATTTTGTTGGAGGGGCAGCTAGGTGGCGCAGTGGATAGAGTACTGGCCCTGGAGTCAGGAGGACCTGAGTTCAAATCCAGCCTTAGACACTTAACACTTACTAGCTGTGTGACCTTAGGCGAGTCACTTAACCCCAATTGCCTCACTAAATAAATTTTTTTTAAAATTTATTTCTTTATAAGGGATGGCTCTCTGGGAACAACTAGAGGAAGGATATATTAAGAAATGTAAAAAACAATAAATACCAACAAAAACAAAAAATATAAGTATGGGGGGTTAAAATCACCCCACTGCACTTAGCCTTGATCCTTTTATCAGATGAGAAAACATTTCAGTGAATCAAGCAAACAGAAGGATGAATTATGTGTAAACAAATCTCAGACATCTATCAATCAATCTAAAGTTATTTCAACTGAATACAATGGGAAGTCTGTTCAGATTGATTGAGGAACCTGGTCATGCCCTATGGAACCCAAGTGTAAGACCTCATATGTATCCCTTAAATTTCACCTTATTAGCTTTGGACTAATGTTCTAGCTTGTCAAGGCCTCTTTGGATCCTATGTCCTCTAAAATGCCAACTATCCATCCAGGTTTTGTGTCACTTGGCAAATTTGATGAATGTAACATGCATGCCTTAATCCACATTATTGACAAAAATGGTGAACAGTGAGGAGAAAAGCACAGGATCCTGGGACACCTCATTAGATTTCTCTTTAAATTGACTTCAAACCACTAATAACTACTCTTTGAGTTTAACAATGGAACCTGTTCTAAAGCCATTTAACTATTCTATCATCTAGACCATATATCTCTTCATTGGCATGATAACATAAGAGATTTTGTCAAATACACTACTAAAATATAAATTTTAAAAATCTACAATTTAACCCTGACCGATCAATCTAGTAATCCTTTTAAAAAAGAAAAAGGATTAGTATGATAAAACCTGTTGTTGATGAAATCATGTTTGTAGTTACTATTTACTTTTTTTTTTTTTTTTTTTTTTTTTAGTGAGGCAATAGGGGTTAAGTGACTTGCCCAGGGTCACACAGCTAGTAAGTGTTAAGTGTCTGAGGCCGGATTTGAACTCAGGTACTCCTGACTCCAGGGCTGGTGCTCTAACCACTGTGCCATCTAGCTGCCCCTTACTATTTACTTTTTATATGTCACTGCTGTCCTTTTAATAACACTTAATAACATTTTATCTGGATCTGAAGACATACTCACTAACCTAGAGTTTGCAGATTTCATTCTCTCATTTTTTTTTTAATTAAGAAGTTTGCTCTCCTCCACTCTTGTAGAACTCCTATTTCAAAGGTCAGTGACAATAGCTTACTTATCACATCACCAGTAAAGTCCTGCTTACCTTCTTAGCCCAGAAAACATTGTGCATACAATGAGGGTATCTTTGATTTTAAAAATATGACAAAGTATAGACCAGATTTTCAGACAATGTTCTACAGAAGGTCACAACTACACAGCATCACAGAACTTACTAAGAAGTATGGAGAGTTCAAGATAGTACTTCATTTAGTATTTATTGATTTCTTAAAAAGCATTTGGTTTGAGACAGTTGTTACCACAAATAAAACTTTATTCAGCAGTGTACTGAGCCCCAGCATTGTGGGGAATAAAATGGAAATATGCTCAGTGATAATATTCACCAATGTCATACATAGTTGATATCCTAAGCATAGTCTAGATGAAAGTATTCCTTGCTGATGGAAAGACTCTTCTTTCTAATTACCAAAGGGTATCTATTGCAGAAGATGACAAAGAAGAGAAAATTTATAAATAATTATATGAAGTTCCAGAATGCCACAAAGTCTCATTAAAGAGACCATTAGTCATTCAAAAGAGAGTGCTTCACTTAGATACACAAGAAAAACAAAAAGGATGAAAAATGTCTGTCACATGCAGTTAGATGGGCAGTCCGTTGGTTTTTCTATTAGTATATATATATATATATATATATATATATATATATATATATATATATTGGACAGAATGGACAATGCTCCAATTTGGATAGGAAGAAGAGATCAGGTTGAAATACTTGGGAGAAAAAAGGTAGGCAGCTAGGTGACACCATGGTTAAAGCACCAGCCCTGGATTCAGGAGGACCTGAGTTCAAATCTGGACTCAGACACTTGACATTTACTAGCTGTGTGACCCTGGGCAAGTCACTTAACCCTCATTGCCCCACCAAAAAAAAAAAAAAACATGGGGAAAACTGCACAGAGTTTTCAATAATTCCAAGCTGGTTCCTACCACAAAAGGCCATATTTTAAAAATATCTTTAGCCTTCTAGTGATGTTAGATGTCTACAAATCATTGAGAACCATGATCTCACTAAGACTCAGAATTGCAGGTGATCCAAAGGTCAAAGGAAAGAGACACAATGGGTATAAGCAGGCTGTAGCATATCATTAGTGATGGCTTATATGGAATTTTATTAGATTCAGTCTAATGTTGTAATCTGTCAGGGTCTCTTTGAATCTGAACTCTCTCATCTATTATCTTGGTTATCTTTCCCAGTTTTGTGTCTTCTGCAAATTTGTCAACCATACCATAGATGTCTATAACCAAGATTTCAATAATGATAAATATCTTAGGACCAAGTACAATTCCCTCAGGGCACTCCACTGGTGTTTCTGTCTGTCTGTTTGTCTGACTGTTTCTCTCAAGTTTGGCATAGCTCTACTAATTAGTATTACTGATGTGATTTCTGAGCCATTACCAGTGATCTTTGAAAGGTTGAGGAGGACAAAGAGAAGCCCTACAGGATTAGAGAAGGGCATATGTCTCCATTTGGTGGGTTGATCATTTAAAGCTCTACACTGACCCATCGATACTATTATCTAGACCAGATCTCTCCATCTTCTCCACAAGGAGAATATAACAGCCCTTGTCAAATCCAATTATACTGTATCTATGAGGAAATGAGGTTAGTCTGGCATTACATGTCCCTGATAAAGGTTGCTCTTAACAATCACCATTTCCCTTTCCAAATGCTTACAAACCATCCCTTTACTAGTATGTTATAGCACTTTGCTAGGAAATGAGATTAAACTCACCAGCTTGTAGTCTGAAAACTCCAACCTCAGTACATTTCCTCCCTTTGAAAGATAATACTACTTTGTACTGTTGGAAATTCAGCCAGATATGAATCCACCTCTACTATTCTCCACAATTTTTTAAACATCAATGAAAGAGACTCAGTAGTCCAATCTATAAGGTTTTTAAGTATCCAGGGGTGTTGTGCATTTGGGTCTGAAACCTTAAACTCATTTAGGGCAACATGGTGCACTCTAACTAGCTCCTAAAATATCTTGGGTTTCAATTTTCTATTAACCATTTCTGTTCCAACTTGCCCAAAACAAACATCATTCTCCTTGGTACCTCCCACCAAAAAAAAAAGAATCAAGGGCTTAAAAGTTTTGCCTTCTCTCTATAGCAAGTTATCATTCTTTCAGCCATCCTGAACAGTAGTCTTATTGTTCCCTCTACCTTCTACTTTGCCCCAATATAGGTTAAAAGAAAAGAATTTTTGCTTATCTTTAACATTCACTCTCAGCCTCAATTCATTTTGAGCTTCAGTGTCCATTAAATTCTTCTTACAAAAAGATGTCACTTGTGTATGTTCATCCTCATTTGTCTGACTTTGCTTCTATATAGTACACATTTCTTTTTAAAAATCTAAGTTGGCTCATAAGTTCTGTGAGCATCCACATCCATCTCTTTGGACAGCTCGTGCTTTTCTTCTTTATTCAAATCATTTAGGTTTATGCTATCCTAATTTCATTCTTGTGAGCTTTCCATCCCTTTTAGGACAGCTTTCCCTGTAGGAATTTAGGCCATGGCATGCTGCCCATCCTCATTCTAACTTTTTGAAAGTTGTGGTAGTAGAATCTAGGGTATATATCAGATTATACTGAGCTTTCTTTTCCGTCATTATCACTGACTCTAAAGTGGAGAATTCACTTTCTCACAAGGTCAGCAACCAGTTCTTTTTGATTAGTCATAATCAGGTTCAGACTCATTTTTCCCTCACTGTTTTCTCACCTTTAAAAAATTCATACCCAATTGGGAGGAGCAATCTATTTAACCCTACAGGAAAATAGGAGGGGAAGAGGACAAGGAAGGAAGGGTGAAAAAAGGGAGTGCAGAGCAAGGGAGAGGATAGTCAGAAGTAAAACACCTCTGAGGAGGAATAGGTAAAAAGAAGATAGAGTAAATGTCATGGGAAGGGAGTGGGATGGAGGGAAATAGTTATGATGATTGATTATAATGGCAAAATGTATGGTACCTACTTTGCTGGGCTTTTATGAAGAAAATTCTCTGTCAAGCTTAAGGTACTATATAAAGGTTATGATGAACAGGATACTATCAGGAAAACCTGGAAAGACCTACATGAACTGAAGCAGAGTGAAATGTACTGTATAAAAAATGTGAATGCTAAGACAAGTCAAAAATTTATCAATTGCTCTGTTTAGGGGAAGAGAGTTGAAGCAGAGAGAGAGAGAGAGAGAGAGAGAGAGAGAGAGAGAGAGAGAGAGAGAGAGAGAGAGGGGAACAGACAAATTAGAGAGAAAGAGAGAGACAGAGGGAGAGACAGAAACAGAGAGAGAATTATACTCATGACTCCAGGCCAGGTTTGTGATCAGTTTCCTGAATTCATCATCCATATTCCCCTTCTGACCAAATAGGCTACAGTAGGTTCCTAACATAATATCACTTCAATTTCTTTAACTTCAGTGCTCTTTTCACAATCCTATGGTAGTTAAATTATAAAAGGCCTGTGGTATGTTCATAAGAGTACTGTCACTGTGGCCAGTAGACATAGGATTTGAATCTTGGTTCTCACCGGAATTCTGATCAATTGGCAAATTATTCACCTGGTGGAACCTCATTCATGTACTCATACTGTCTCACAAAGTTTTCTTTTTTATGGAAGCTCTTTGTAACCTTTAAAATTTGAGTTATTATTATAATTGGAATCTAGATATATGGTTTTGGTCTTGATGTCGAAAATGAGGTCACTACTGTTTACATAGGTTGCTTCTCCAAGCAACCAGTTCTAGAGGACCAGGAGGAAGCAGCTGAAAAAGTCCAGGGTCCTGACACTGATGATGAGTTTCTTCTCCATTTCCCTGTTCCCTGAATTAGTCATGGCACTATTCTGTCAAGTAACAAAGAAAAATTTTCCTAAGTCATATTAGTTACTTTGAGCTTTTGAGATGGAATGCTGGGCTATGCAAACAGAATAAAGCTTTTAAGGTGGCAACTGTGTAATTGGCGGAGTTTCAGGTATATACAAGTCAGTTCCCCAAGAAGGTATATGGTTTTGAGCATTTAAAGGTTCTGAGGCCACATTCTTTTCCTACTTTACTGCAAACACATGAAATAGGCCCCTAACCTGCCATCCACTGTGTCCTTCATTCCTGGGCATGGTTAACTTTGATCCCTAGGAGTTTTGCAAGCTCCTCTCCCGAGAAAAAGACCCTGGATCACAAGTTGGTATCCAAACAGCTCTCTGAGGATGGTGGATTTCAGAATAGGACTGGAAATCTTTTCTGTACCACTGAACTCCTGGTTCTTCCCCTAGAAGAACAAGAAAAGCATCTATGAAAGAGAACTCTCACATGGGTCAAAAGCTGCCTGTATTTAATGGGATATACAAATACTCCACTGAGGCTGAAATGAACGTGAATGTTCCCTTCAGTGAAACAAATAACAGCCCATCCTTGTCTACCCATCCTATGCAACTGTTGTCTTCCTCCCTTAGATCCCACTAGGGGACTACCCAACATGTTTTGGAGCTTCCTTACTTTCTCTTGAAATCACAAGAGTACCAATGGGATGCTTAGTCTAGCCATCAGTCATCCCTCACCCTGGTCACATTATCTGCCCATTCTTTTCAATCCTACATTTAAAAAATAATATTCTTCCCTCTGGTCCTGCTTTATGATCCTTTGTTTGTAAAGGGTTATGAACTACTTGTACTCCCCAGATAGCTCTCTATTGCCCTTTTATATTTATTTTTAATTAAAAGGCTAATCATAATAACATATACAATACTTACCCTGTAGGCTTATATTGAAGAAAGCAATAATTACAAGAGCATTTTAAGATTTGCAAAGTACTTTATCATCTGTTTTATTCTCACAACAACTCTAGATGGTAGGTGCTATAATTATCCCAATTTTACAGATAAGGTAACTGAGGTTAAGTGACTTGCCCAGAGTCACATAGCTAAGAGCTATCTGAGATCAGATTTTTTTTTGGGGGGGGCAATGAAGGTTAAGTGACTTGTCCAGGGTCACACAGCTAGTAAGTGTCAAATGTCTGAGGCTGGATTTGAACTCAGGTCCTCCTGAATCCAGGGCTGATGCTTTATCCACTGGGCCACCTAGCTACCCCCAAGATCAGATTTGAACTCAGGTCTTCCTTACTCTATATGTAATGTTCTATCCACTGTGCTACCTAGCCTCCTTAAAGAACTTTTTAACTGTGAGTTATTGGTTTCTAGAATTATAGCACATTAGAGCATATTAGAAGAGACAGCTTCTTCAACTCCTTTATTTTGCAGATGAGGAAACTGATCAAGAAAAGTAGAGAGACTTAGCCAAAGACACACAACAAGATGGTGGCAGAACCAGGCTTAGAAGCCCTTTCTTCTGGGTTTTGCCAGTTCTTTGCTATTTCCTCTCCACCTTGGTACCTCCTGAAGAAAAGGACTGAAGCTCAGAGACTCATAGAATATTCCAGATAAATTGGCTTAGAACCCATGAAGGCCACCTCCAAGCACAAAGAAGGTAGGCTGACCTTTGCCACCCAGGACCTGAGGAAATAGAGCATGGGAAGCCTGCAGAGGACAGGGCAGGAGAAAGGAATGGGAAAGAAATGATGTAGAAAAAGGGCTTCTTTTCTTGTGCCTAGGCTGTGGCCGTTGCTGGTGTATGTGTTTGAACACATTTGCCCTCATGCATGGGTATGAAAGCTTCAGGGGTCTGCTCCATGCTTGGCTTTGTCCTCATGGGCAGACCCTGCAGTGCATGCATGATGCAGATAGATGGTATTTATGAATGCTCTCTCCAAATCTCCTGCAACCCTACTGAAAGAGCAGTACTCTGCCCTTGGGATCCAAAGAAGTATCTCAAAAATGGGGCAAGAAATGTCTATGAATGCATATTAATAGTTATCAAAAGGACACAGTAACTTCTTTTGTCCAAAGTGCCACCCATGCAACCTATGATCAGCACCATTAGGCCTAAGGTATAAGCAGGGGGAAAAGGGGAAATGGGGGTAATAGATAAGCACCCTCCCTTTTCTGTTCTACTTACCACGGTCACATTTTCAGGCTCACTGCTAAAGGGTTTGGTACTTTGTGATGACTTGGGAAATTCCGGGTGGTACCACTGTCTCCCCACCCCCCACCCCTACCATGAAGCTGAGGGCATATGAGTTTTTTTGTTTTTTTTTTAGTGAGGCAATTGGGGTTAAGTGACTTGCCCAGGGTCACACAGCTAGTAAGTGTTAAGTGTCTGAGGCCGGATTTGAACTCAGGTACTCCTGACTCCAGGGCCGGTGCTCTATCCACTGCACCACCTAGCTGCCCCATGAGTTTGTTTCTTTAAAATTCTCTCTCTCTCTCTCTCTCTCTCTCTCTCTCTCTCTCTCTCTCTCTCTCTCTCTCTCTCTCTCTCTCTCTCTCACTCTGTCTGTCTGTCTGTCTGTCTGTCTGTCTGTCTCTCCAATCCTACCTCATTCAATTGCCTTGCCATACATTCAAGGCTAGACAGTGATATCCCTTAATATACATGAAGCAGGGGCAGCTAGGTGGTGAAGTGGATAAAGCATCAGCCCTGGATTCAGGAGGATTTGAGTTCAAATCCAGCCTCAGACTCTTGACACTTACTAGCCGTGTGACCCTGGGAAAGTCACTTGACCCCTATTGCCCCTCAAAAAAAAAAAACCCCACCATACAAGGAGCACTAGGGAATGGTGGTTGGCATGTTGATAACGAGGGATTAGCCTGGGGCAAAGTCCACACCTTCTGCACAGACCTGTCCTGGATTTCTCCCCTTCCCCTGCCCTCACCATTGAAGTCTTACCTCTAGTCTCTAGTGTGCAAGGGAAAGGAGGCTCCTAGTCACCACTCCAGCATCTGCCATGTGACTTGAATGTTAAGAACCCCTGGGCTCTAAATCCTTTTCTAAATTTCTAATTTCTCTGTCATCAGGCAGTCTCTGTGCATCTGAAGGAAAAGGAGCCTCTGATCAAAGAAAGATGTCAAGTGTCATAGAAGCCTTCAACATACAGAGCTTATCGGTGGCTTCACTGTACCCAAAATGGAGAGCTACAAGTATGTCCTAAGTGTTTATCTTTTGATCCAAAGCCAAGTAAGGATATCAATGAGACTACTCTCCTTGTGAATAAATAGTACAAGAGCTAGGGACCTGGCTTCACTGCACCTAAATGGAAAGGTGACTTAGTAAAGCACTAAACCTGTAGTCAGGAAGTTCTGAGTTCAAATCCAGCCCAGGGCACTTCCTTAGCTGTGTGACCCTGGGAAAATCACCCAACCTCACCTGCCTCAGTTTTCTGAACTGTGTAAAGAACTAATTGTTATTTGAGGTTTTTATGACCCCACCTTTTGGCTAGAATTTAAAAAAAAAACAAAAAAAAGTCGGTGCACTCACTGGCTTCTAGGGCTCTGCAAATGGCATGGTTCTCCACCCACTGGTTGTAGCTGTCGCCATGGCACTGGCACATCATGTCATCACCACTCCCTGATGCCTACATGAGCCTGGCAAAATTATAATGATTGGAAGCCTAGTGAGGGCAGTCATGTGACTGTCAGAGTGGCCAGCTAATTGGTTGGCGGCTGCTGGGGTTTGCTGAGGGGGGGGGGTGGAGAATTCGGCATTCTGGCTGGAAGCTGGAAGGCACCAGAAGAGGCTGTGGTGTATTCTCCGCTGATTCCTGGGTGGTGGTGATTTTTCAGGTTGTATAATTTTCCTTTCCCCATTTTATTTCCTTTCCCTTGATCCTACTGATTCTGTTTGTGGGGGTTTGGGGGTTTTTTTTTTGAAGTTCATTCTTGTTAAAATAAATCCTGTTCTGTTTTGAGGGAGGCTGCTGGTCTCCTTTCTTGCCCCAATATTGCGGCAAGCACTCCCCAATTAAAAATTGGTCCCCACAACTGTAAAATGGGGGAGATAAAGGCATCTACCTCACAGGGTTCTTGTAAAGATCAAATGAGATAATATTTGTAAATCACTTAGCACAGTGGCACACAATAGGCACTTAATTAATGCTTACTGATTTGGCTGTAAAAAGAGGAGGTTTGACCTCAAAGATCCCTCCCAATTCTAGATACCTTAACTCCTTGAACTGATTACCAAGAACCACTCATGATTTGAATACATATTAGTAACTATCATATCCCAAAGCTAGTGCCCTATACAGAGAATTGGTGACTTGGATTTCTGTCCTAGTTCTCTTATGACTGCACTGTATGACAATCTCCCTGGGCCACCATTACCAAACCTGGAAAATGGGGTTAATCATTTCTGCTCCTCCCCACCTCCAAGGTTCATTAGGAAGCCGAGTGAAGTAATACATATTGAACATTTTGAACTGTTCTCCAGAAAGACTCTGGAGAAATACAAGGAAGAGGATTTTCCTCTGCCTTAAAATGACTTCCAGAGCTCCAAGGACAGCAGCTCCCCCAAACCTTCCTGACAGATTGAGTTTATGGATCTGAAAGCCAATGTGCCTTCCTTTAGGAAGGGCAGGGCCACTGCTGTTTCAGCTAGCTGAATGTTGCCTTGAACGCTCACCTGGGAAGTCTGTTAGTAAATAAAGCTTATCTTTTGTAATATATGAACATTCTGTTCCAAGAATGTCACTGCTTAAAAAATTCCTTTGTTCTTAAAAAAAAAAAAATGAATGGTGCCTAATGTTTCACTGACCTCCTGTGGGCACCAGCAAGAAGTACATGCATTCCACAGATTTTGATTTTCTAGAGTGGGCTCAGACAGGACATCTGAAGCCATGGAGGGTAAATGGAAATCTGGTCTGTGTTTAAAGTTGTTCCTGAGAACACAATTCCACGAGTAACCTACAGTCACCTATTCTGGGATCTAAGAAACCTTTACAGATAGGAAATTCTACTGACTATACAATCTGTCATGTATGTCCATAACCTTTTCTTTAGTCTTTGGTAAGATGGAGAATATAGGAACTGGCCATTTTCTGCTGCCAGAGGGGAAAATATCATTCAATTTTAAGACAGGGTGGCTACTTACACGGGCACGAATGCCAGCCATGCTTTGAGAGGTACTTTCTGGATCTGCAGTCTCTTGCATCTGACCCCTGTATTCACAGCTACCACCCTAGTTCTGGAGCTAATCATATCTTGTCTGGATTCTTGTAATTGTCCTTCTAATCGGTCCAGATTAACACAGTGACTAATGCATAGTAAGTAGTTAAATGTTTGTTGACTTGATTTAGTCTCCCTGATTAAAGTTTCTCCCCGCTCTAGTCATCCTATGCACTACCAAAATGATTTTGCTTAAGCATAGTCCTGATTTTGTCATTGTCCTACTCAATAAACTTCACTGGTTTCCTTTTGCCTCCAGGGATAAAATATAAGCTCTTCTTAGATTTTTTTTTTTTTGGCGGGGCAATGAGGGTTAAGTGACTTGCCCAGGGTCATACAGCTAGTAAGTGCCAAATATCTGAGGTTGGATTTGAACTCAGATCCTCCTGAATCCAGGACCAGTGCTTTATCCACTGCACCATTTATCTGCCTCCTCTTCTTTTAAAGCCCTTCACAACCTTACCCCACAACATATCTTTGCAGCCTCATTACTCTGCACTCTGCTATCCAACCAAACTGGTCTTCTCTCTGTTCCTCCAGTATGACACCTCTCCCATCTCTGCCTTTACACTGGCCATTCCCCATGCCTGGAATATATTTCCTCCTTACCTCTACCTCTTAAAATCTCTTCAAGATACAATTCAAGTACCACCTTCTTTGTGAATCCTCCATTGATTCTCACTCCCTTCAGCTGCTAGGGTCCCCCATCCACCCTCCCCCCCATTACCTCTAGGATCAATTATAAAATCCTCCATTTGGCTTTTAAAGCCCTTCATAACCTGACCTCCTCTTCTTCCAACGTTTTTACATCACCCTCCATGTAATCTTTAATTCAGTGACACTGACCTCCTTGCTGTTCCTCCCACATGATACTTTAACTCTCGATTCCATGCCTTGTCAAAGGCTGTCCCCCATGCCTAGAATGCTCTCTCTGACTCTCTCTCTTTCCCTCTCCTCTGTCTGTCTGTGTCTCTCCCCTCTCTTCTCTGTCACTGTGTTTCTGTCTCTCTCTTTCTCACTTCTCTCCTCTCTCTCTCTGTCCATCTTTCTTTATCTATCTTCACTTCTTCCTTCTGTCTTCCCTAGCTCCCTTCACATTTCAGCTACAATCTCACCTTTCCCAAGAAGGCTTTCCCAACCCTTCGTTAATATTAGTCCCTTGCCTCTTTTGATTATCTCCAATTTATATTTGTACACAGCTGTTTGCATGTTATCTTCCTCATTAGACTGTGAGTTCTTCGAAAGCAGGGATTGTTTTGTGTGTGTGTGTGTGTGTGTGTGTGTGTGTGTGTGTGTGTAATTCCTGTTTCCTCCTCGTTATCTCGATTTTTCCCCAGTCATCTGTATCCCCAGTGACTTAGATAGTTCCTAGTACATAGCAGGTGAATAATAAATTCTTTTTGATTGACTGAAGGATGTACAACACTGTAACTAGCATGGGGTGAATAGTCTTTAGCCATGAGATGCCAACACCCAGAGAGGGCTTGGTTCTGTGCATGTCTTACTGCCTCCTTTGTACTCCCTGAAGCACATCACCCCTTTCCTACCATCGATGTGCCTCATCTTCTAAACTAACTGCTGCTCCCCTCAACTGAATTTGCCCCAGGTGCAGTTTCAGCTAGTGACAGATCTGAGGATGCATCCTCCAGGAATTCTCTCTTTGTTTTTGGAAGAAAAAGGTTCCAATATATCAGTTTTAATCTCAATTTACAAGGGGTTCTGAAAGGACAATTCAGAAAAGGAAATCTGCATTCCCCATCATCTGGAGTTTCACAGGAACAACTGAACTGCCAACAGCCCTCTCCCCTCCCCCGATGAGGCTCAGGTTTTCAACAATAGAGCAAGAACTAGATATGCAGACATGAAGGAAATAGTTAACAATGTAAATAAAAATTCCTCATAGAGGACAATCTGGGGAACAAGGTGGAAGCAGTGAACTGACTGATACTTAATTGGTCAGAAAGAGGAGTTGTGGAAAGGCCTTGCCTTGAATTCAAAATTTGGAGACCTAAGTTTGAATCTTGTCACTAACTGTTGTGACCATGAGCAAATCACCCTACCTACTACCTACCTACTCCTCAGGCTCAGTTTCCTACCCTGTAAAATGAAGATAATGATACTTATAATATCTGCTTTACAGAGTTGTGAGAAAAGTGCTTTGTAATCCTTATAAACATGAGCTCTCATTGTTAAAGGAAAAAAAAGGAGGAAACAAGATTCATTCATTCAACTGTCATTTTTTACTGTCTGCTAGATATGAATAGGGAAGCTAAGTGGTACAGTGCATAGAGAACAGGGTCTCTATGTAGACAGGAAAACTCCTCTTCTTGAGTTCAAACCTGGCCTCAGATATTTACTAGCTGTTTGACCCTGGGCAAGTCATTTATTTAACCCTGTTTGCCTCAGGTTCTTCATCCATAAAATGAGCTGGAGAAGGAAATGGCAAACCACTCCAGTAATTTCACCAAGAAAACTCCAAAAGTAGTCATGAGGAGTTAGACACAACTTTAAAAAAACCAAGCTATATTTTTATATTTACATCATTACATATTATATTTTATATATCATGTTATGTTATACCATATAATTTCATACTATACTATATTAATTTATACTATATCATATATCAGGCAGCTGGGTGATACAGTGAGTGGATAGAACACCAGGCCTGAAGTCAAAAAGACTCATCTTCCTGAGTTTCAGTCTAGCCTCAGAAACTTACTACCTATGTGACCCTGGGCAAGTCACTTCACCCTGCTTGCCTTACATTTTAAAAAATGAGCTGGAAAAGAAAATGGCAAATAATTCCATTATCTTTGCCAAAAAAAAATGCAGTCACAAAGGGTTGGACATGACTGAAAAAATGACATGAACAACAACAATATACATAATTCTAATTCATCTATCTCTTTTACAACTATTAAATACCTCTTCCATGTCTTTGCCTTCTACTTCCATCACAACTTCAATTTCTTTTGCTCTCCTATAGGAACTCCCTCTTTCTCCTCTACCTTTTTCTTCCTTCCTATTCTTCAAAGACCAAAGAACCTCTCCTCCATGAAGCCTTCCTTTTCTGTTTCAGCCCTCACTGATCTTCCCCAGATTATTTCCCTGTAGCATCCATATAATTTAGTAACCGACTACTAGTTCTAGTGAAGATCATCTGCTATTTTATATTTATGCGTCTAGTCTCCTCAATTAAATATAAGTTCTTCAGTAGCAGGAGTTATACCTTATAATTTATACCATAAAATCTGCTACACCACAATCAACAGCTTAGTAGAAATGGGGATCTCAGAAAAACTCTGGGCTCTGGTTTTGATTCTACCCTCAATAGGCTGTGTGATTTTGGACAAATCACCTCTCTTCTCAGTTTCTTCATTCATAAAATGAAGGGCTTGGACTAATGTACTGGATTTGGGATTAAAGATGTATGACTTCAAATCCTACCTCTAGGAGCAGCTAGGTGGCACAGTGGATAAAGCACCAGCCCTGGATTCAGGAGAACCTGAGTTCAAATCCAACCTCAAACACTTGACACTTACTGGCTGTGTGACCCTAGGCAAGTCACTTAACACCCATTGCCTTGCAAAAAACCAAAACCAAACAAATACTATCTCTAAAACTCCACTAGCTGAATGACCAGAGTGAAAATCACCTAAGATTTCTGAGCTTCATTTTCCTCATCTGTAAATTAGAAATAATATTTGTAGTACATAACTCAGTAGGTTATAAGACTCTAAAGAGCTAATGCATGTAAAATGTTTTGCAAACTTTAAAACATCATATAAATGCCAGTTATTATTTTCATTATTTTTCATTATTATAATTAGATGATCTCTTAGGATCCCTTCCAGTCTAATTATCTATAAACTCTCTGGGAAACACACATGCACACACATGCACATAGCAGATATTCGAGAAACAGTAATGATGGAAACAGTAACTTCAAATCATTTGAATTGAAACCCTTCCCCCCCCAATAATAAATATCACAAGTCATCCATGCCTACCCATGCTGGGTTACTCTCACCCACATTCTCCCATAACTTTGTCACAGGGAGTTTATGCTAGGGAATTTCCTCTAGTTCTCTTAACATTGTGTGGATACTAATAGATCACATAGGCTATCCACTTATCTTTCCTGTTGACTGGTCCATTTTTTCCCTAGTCATATATTTCATAGATATTCTTTATACCACTTCTCCTGTGTAATTCCACATTTATGATCAGTTGCAGCCAGCTTATATTTACCATACAACTCTCCTTTGCTCTTTGGTTCTTCCTCATCTTTATTTATTTGTTTTTAGAGATTAGTGTTCCATGTCTCATAGCCATACAAAATTACCATAAAAAACAAGAATGTTTAAAAGATAGGCCTTCCTTTCAAAGGGAAGCTTGGAATGATGAAAAGATAATACTAATGCAGTTTCCCAGTCTTCTCTCCTCCTCCTGATCCACTTTGGTCCCAACCCATTGTCACTTGCAAAGTCTGTTCCAGACATATGTACCAATGGAGTAGTTCCATGGATTGTCTATTTCTAACATGCTATGGACATTCTTTATCTACTACTCATTTTTATCTCATGCACATAGTTAGACCAACAAACTTCCAGGTGATTATAAATCTCAATTAAACAGCTAAATATTTGTGTACATGAATACTGTGGTTTGTTCTGAACCTATGACTTCATTGGCATAGGGAATTCTCAGTAAGGAAAATCCACCTACCAGTGCAGAATGGCATCTGTTTTTCATCTTCTAGTTTAGAGAGTTGTCTAGGACAAGTGATTTCTCCAGAATCTTATAGCCATTCTGCATTAGAGGTAGGATTTGAACCTGGACCCAGGTCTTTGAGATCAGAGAAGGATGTACTGATAAATGTTTAACAACTGGCTTTCTGAGGGGGGACGGGAATGCACACACAATAAGCTTTTGTGTTTAACCTATATTGTTAAAATTTTCTCCATCACTTACTTAAGTCTAGAAATCAACGAAGCAATAAACCAATCTATGTGTTTGCCAATTTCTGAAATATAAATGCTCACGCTGAAAATTTAACAATTGTCTCTCACAAATGTTAGAACTGGCTACAGCACTCTCATGAAGTCAGATCTCTATTATGCCGCACTGCCTCTCTGCTTCTCCCCCTGCCAAACTCTCTCTCTCTCTCTCTCTCTCTCTCTCTCTCTCTCTCTCTCTCTTTCTGTTTCTGTCTCTCACACACACACAAAAACGTAAATCAACTATGAATGTTGTCACTGTAAGAGGGATATGCCTGTATAAAAGATCTCAAGACAGAAATATTTGCCTCAAATAACACATGTATATACTATTCTCATGTCCATAGATGCTATTTGATATAAACATTTCTATCTTTATTTGAATGAATTATTGTGCCCTTAACATAAAATCTCCCATTCAGGGGTATTGCTCTCACAGTTATATCACACATATTAAACAATAATTACTCAGTGTAATAATTGCACTCACAATATTGGGATCTAGACAATCTGTATTAAAAAATATGAGAAGGAAGATATCACTTTAAGATGGGGATGGAGACTTGATGCTATTCTGGATCTTGAAGGAAAAGAAAGATTTCAGTGAACAGAGATACAGAGGGAAAGTATTTCAGACATAGGGAGGGCTTAGGTATTATACAGAGACAGACAAAAGCAGAATGGGATTGTATCAGAATTACACATCTGTCTATTGGTACCATTAACATTTTGGAATGCTTTTCTACATTATATTACCCCAGAAAACAGAGAGCTGGGCTTTGAAAGGATATAAGACACACAGATGGGAGGAGAAAGAGTCAAGGAAGTTACTGATTCATCCAAAAAAAGCAAGATTGCCAAAAGGCAATATTCGAAGACCTGTATGGCCAAGTTGGGAGGGAAGGTCACTAAGATTGGAGAAAAGAGGTTAAAATAGGAGTCAGATTGAGATAAAATGTCTCAACTTTATGATTTGTCTGAGAGTTAGTTACAAAAGAAGGATAAACTCAAGCCAGGGTTTGGATTTTCTGAGCAGGTTAGACTAGGAAAATTCAGAACATCTCATCCCACCTCATCCCACCCCACCCCTTACCATAAACACACACACACACACATTGTGTTTCTTTCTCTCTGTGTCTCTCTGCCTCTTTCTCCATCTCTGTCAGTATCTCTCTCCCTCTCCCCCTCAAAGCAAGAGAAAGGTTTAATCTACCAAAGTATTAAAGGGCAGGTTTTCAGATCCTGAAGAGATAGGAGAACATCAGGCTCAGCCTGGCACCTCATAGATGGGTATGGCCTTCATTCTGAGGAGTCACAGTTTTCTGAGGAACTGTGTGGGGGAAAGTCATTTAGAAAGCAAATGTGTCCATGGTTCACCATCTGTTCTTTAAGGAAGATCAATTAAAAGGGGAAGGAAAACCTGTTGATAGGTTAATTGTGGTACTAAAGCTTCTGGGGGCCAACTGGAAAGTTGTCCATCATTAAAATAGCACCACAACTTGGCCTTCAGGAAATGAACCTGACATTCATAAGAAAATGAAAAAGAAGCAGAGGGAGAAAAGTGCAAGACCTGATACTTCCCCCTCATTAAAAGCTAGTGCCCAGACAGGTTTCTGTTGCTTTCATCTTTTTTTCCTCCCCAGAGGGACTGAGCCAGTTGGATCATTTCCACAGGCTTCTAACATCGTAGTTCCTTCTGGCCCCAAAGACCAAAGGAATCCAGACACTTTCAAATACAGAATGGCTCAGTGGGCAGATGAGGATGGGGTAAAAGAATCCATTGCCTTCCTAGACTGACCTAGATTGTCTTGGCTGGGCAGGGACTTCACTGAAGGTGACATCCCATTAGTAGGGAGTAAGACAAGTGCTACTGGCTCAGGTGGAGGTTGGGGTTGTGAGCTGGTAAAAATCAAAGCACGGAGGAATCTATCTAGTCCTGGAATGGGCTCAAAAAATATATAGATGGGGGCAGCTAGGTGGTGTAGGGGATAAAGCACTGGCCATGGATTCAGGAGGACCTGAGTTCAAATCCAGCCTCAGACACTTGACACTTACTAGCTGTGTGACCCTGGGCAAGTCACTTAGCCCCAATTGTCTCACTATATATTTAGAGAGAGAGAGAGAGATCCATATCTTGATCAAGGACCTCATCTCTGCTGCCCACCCCAAAGGGCTCATCCATTCTCCCTCCTCTTAGTCCTTGGTATGCAAACACAGTTGGATACAGTGAGTTTTCCAGAGGCAACACAGAGAACTTGGGTTTAGCCCAAACTCTACCTCTGCTTAACTTTGGGAAAAGCACATGATCCTTCCATGCCTTGTATTACTCATCCAAAAATGAGGGTAGTTGGAGTAGATGATCTTAAAAGGTACCTCACAGCTCTATGGTTCTTTTCTCACTTTAAAATGCTGTAATTCCACAATTCTTTGTAGTATTTTGTTTGACAATTGTGATGTGGAAAAGAGCATCAAACTAGTTGTATGTTCATAGATTTAAAGCTGGAAGGGTCCTTAAGGCCATCTGGTTTAACACCTTGATTTTCCAGAGGAAGAAACTGGGGCTTAGTGTCTTGCTCATGATTATGTAGCTATTAAGCAGCAAAGTCAGGATTTGAACCCAAATTCTCTGACTGCAAATCTAGCCCTCTTTCCACAGTACCACTATTCTTCCACTTTGCTTTTTTTTTTTTTTTTGCAGGGCAATTGGGGTTAAGTGACTTGCCCAGGGTCACACAGCTAGTAAGTGTTAAGTGTCTAAGCCTGGATTTGAACTCAGGTACTCCTGAATCAATGGCTGGTGCTCTATCCACTGTGCCACCTAGCTGCCCCTGCCACTATTCTTCCAATGAGGAGGTCTGGACTTTATCTTGGATCTGTTATTAACTGCCTGAATTATGTTGGGTAAGTCATTAAAGACTGGGGGCCTCAGTTTGTCAGAAGGAAATAATGATACACACCCACATACTTTACAAAGTTATCCTAAGGATCAGGGATTAAGGATCAAAGGACCTATAAAGGAGGGATGATCTGATTCAACCCTCTCATTTTGTTGTTGTTGTTCCTTTATTTCCATCATGTTGATCTCTTCATGACCCCATTTGGAGTTTTCTTGACAAAACTACTGAAGTAGTTTGCCATATCCTTCTCCAGATCATTTTACAGATGAGGAAACTGAGGCAAAAAAGGTGAAGTGACTTGCCCAAGGTCACACAGCTGGCAAGTGTCTGAGGTTGGATTTGAACTCAGGAAGATGAGCCTTGCTGACTCCAGGCAGAACACAGTATCTACTGCAGCACCACCTGGATGCCTCTCTCTCATTTTACAAATGAGTAAAATAAGAGTGACAAAGGTAAAAACAGTTTATCCAAAGGTATATAGCTAATAGGTAATGAGTAGTGGAGAGGGATATTCAGCCCAGGTCCTCTAACACACACACACACACACACACACACACACACACACACACACATACACACACACTTTGTCTCTCTGATTCTTTATCTCTATCTTGAAATCTATTGTTTTTTCCACTGTATTGTGTGGTTTGCACTAATGATTATAAAAGTATTTTGAAAGTATGAAGTATTATATGAGCATAAGATCATAGAAGCCTAGATTTAGAGCTTGCAGGGACCCCAGAAGTTATCAATCTAATGCCCCAAATCATGTAGCTAGTATGCAACAGGCAAAATTTGAACCCAGGACTTCTGGCCCCAGAATGAACTTGCCTTCTACTGCAACAGTCATTTGTATCTCACATTCAAGATCCCAGGGCAGAGACAGTCTGCTCAGTTACCAGCAAGGGGCTTCCAGGACAATCTAATTAGCTGCCTGAACCCCAACCTAGTCCTAGGAAACTCCTATTCTCTGGAGAAAGAGTGGTCATCATTCTTCATCTGTTCTTATTAGGAGCATAATTGTACATTTCCCTGCTTACCTGCAGTGATTAAAGAGCATCAACATTTCCATAATGCATGGCCTGGGAAGCCAATCTGGGGCTCTGGGCCTCACTTCTCATTGAAATGATGTGGCAACAAAAAGCTATCTTTCATCATGTAAAAAACACTAACCATATTGCAGTGTCTCTATTTTCCACGGCCCAGGAGATATTCGCGTGATAGATCATATATTTGCCTGAATCAATATTTTCCTGACACCAGGAAGCACGCCATCCATCAGGCCCTTTTCATTTGATAAAATCCTTCTGTGTCACTTTTACTCAAGCTGATGGGATCATAGGCCCTCTTTCCCCACCTGATGGATGGTGTCCGGAGGAATTATTACTCCATAAATTACTGTCCAGGAAGAAGAGCCCCAGGAACTCCAGAAACCCACCTGGCAGTTGAACAGTAAAGATGCATGGTGTGAAGGTTATACAGTTAAATAACTTTTACCCAGGAGGAAACGGAAGCCCAGAGAAGTGAAAGGACTTGGCCAAAGTCATAGTGCTAGTTGGTAACAAAGCCAGGACTAGAACCAGAACCTGGATTTCTTTCCCCACAGATCTTTCTACTTCTATATCATGCCTCCCGAGAGAAGGAACCTGAGAATTCAACTAAAAAAAAAACAAGAAGGGAAGAGGGAACAACCATTTATAAAACACCTACTCTGTTCCAGGCACTGTGCTAAGTGACTTTAAAAAAATAAATATTTTTTATTTGATTGGCACAACAGACCTGCAAGGTGGGTGCTGTTTTTGTCACCATTTTACAGTTAAGGAACCTGAAGCAAACAGCTGCTAAGTGACTTGCCCAGGGTCACACAGCTAGTAAGTGTAAAATTTAAGTGTCTTAATTTAAGTGTTAAATTTAATTTTGAGGCCAAATTTAAATTCAGTTCTTCCAGACCCAATGTTCCAGCCATTGGACCACCAGCAGTCCAATGTTCTTCACTTTTCATGTAAGAAAACTGAGTCCCAGAACACTTAAGACTTTCATAATATTTGCTCATTTAAAGATCCATGAGGGGGCAGCTAGGTGGCAAAGTGGATAGAGCACTGGCCCTGGATTCAGGAGGACCTGAGTTCAAATCCAGCCTCAGACATTTGACACTTACTAGCTGTGTGACCCTGGGCAAGTCACTTAACCCTCATTGCCCCCCTCCCAAAAAAAACACACACACAAAAACAAAAGATCCATGAGACATGGGAATGGGACTCTATGATCTTTCCCCAGTGAACAGAAAAGAATCCTGACCCCATACCACTACCTTTATGGGCAGATTTTCAAAGGTGTTGGGAACTGTTACCTTGGGTACTGGTGACACCTCATTATCCTCAAACATTCTGAAATGTAAAGTATGACAATACAGCCTCCTTCCATTTTGCACCCCCCCCAGGCCAATAAGTCTAAGGAAAGGGTTCAGCAATGAATCATGGGGTTGCATTGAAGAGGAAGCTTTCCATTGCTAATAGAACCAAACCATCTTGAGGTAAAACTAACCTGTCCCTTTTTGACATAGAGTTTGGAATGCAAGATGTTTGAACCTCCATCTAACTCTTGGGGTAGACGGGAGGACCAGGTTAGCTCAAAGCAAGAAAAAAGGTCACCAATTGTGACCTGACTACACCAGAAGCTAGCAGGAAGTTTAATAGAATGAATGGGATTTGTGCCCTTCCCTTTGGTTCTTCTCTCTGGTCAAATTAGAATAGGCAATTCTGCTGCCCTTATTTCCAGCTCTCTCTCTCATCAAGGTATGTCCTAGAACAAGTATTGATTTGTAATGTATTTTTTTTGCATCATATTTCTAGGAATGCTGCTTTCTCAATATGTTTATGGAGATTGCTAAGTCTCATTTTATAGGAATCATTTTCTGATGTATTTTTATTTTCCTATTGAGTCAGGAATCCTCCTCCAAAATTCATGTGCTTGAAAATCCCTATTAAATATCTTTCTCCTGAGCTAGGGTTCACTATACTACACTGTCCTGTCTGCTGCTTAAATGGTCACGAGTATTGCTAGGAGAGTCACTCCATGAAGAAATCACTCCCTAGAAAACACCTGGAGGAACAGTATTGTTAGTAGTGCTCAAATATATATCTATTGATCTTTCTGTACTTTGCCATGCCTGAAGCTTCCCTGTCTGAAAGCCTCTCCCCCATTACCCTTTCTCTGCCTACTGAAACATTAGCCATTCTTCAGGACCCAGTTCAAATACTACCTCCTCCATAAAGCTTCCTTGATCCTCCTTCCCCAAGACAACCAACGTGCCCCACTTTAATCTTTCTCTTCTCTCTAATATCATACCACAGATATTCTTTTTATGCATTCATTGTGTTTTAATTTGTGTAACATTTATCTGTGTAGATGTTTGTCCCCCAAACTAGACTGTAAGTACTTTGAAGGCAGGAGTTCTTTAAAATCATAGAATCACAGAATTTCACAGTTGAAAGGAACCTGAGACCATCTAGCCCAGACTCTATCTGAACAAAAATCCCCACTGTGGTATAACTGTCAAGAGAATATCTAGCCTTTGCTTGCAGTTTTGAGTGATAGAGAGCAGCTCATTATCTCCCAGAGCTTCTGATGCTACTTTGGGACAGCTTTAGTTGCTAAAAAGATTTTTCATACATGAAATCAAAATCTGCCTCTCCACAGCTTCTATGTATTGCTCCTAGTTTTGTCTTCTATGTCCAAGAAGGGCAATTCTAACTTCTCTTTCACTTCATAAGGCTTTAATTACTTGAAGATAGTTATCATGCTCTTCCTGATATTACTTCTCCAGGCTAAGTATCCTACTGCCTTCATCTGATCATCATATGGAAAGATTACAAGGCTTTGTGCTATTTTGGTTGCCCTATTCTGGATATTCCCTAGTTTATCAGTGTCTTTCTAGTAAAATTTTTAGTGCTTTGGAAGGTTAACATCCCACCTCCATTGATGTGGTTATAGAGAGCCTAGAATATAATTGAAAAATATAAGGGATTTAAAAGGAATCTTCTTATAAACCTACAAACAATGCATTAATAAGTCTTCAATCAACTAGAGAGAATAGTAGGACCTTGGCCATTGGTTAAAGGCAACAAATACCACACAAGAAACATTTTGTGTTTGGCTGAGAATTACTCATTCCCTTTGGGCCTCTATAGAAAAGACACAAGCCATTCAATCATTGAGGAGTGCAGGCTTGAGAGTACTTGATGAAGGAGACCCTTCTACTGGAAGGAGGGGACTTCATCACCTCCTTCCCATCAAACACGTCATTAAAGATCTTATAACAACAGGAAATATTTCTTCCATCCAGAAGAGACATACATTTAAATACAGAATTGATAGAGTCAGCCTAGAGATGAAGCATAATTATTACATTTCAATGAATACTCTCCCTTCACAGCATAGTATCAGCTATGAACTCAAGAAAGAAGGCCACATTAGAGATCTGCCAAGAAAAGACCCCATGCTCAAGGGAAACTATGACAGGACTTAACTAAAAGAGAAAACATTGCAGGTCCTGAAATATGAAGAGCTATGATTTATCTTTTTCCACATGTATATAATGCACATGTGTCTCACAACCATTATTTGTCCCCACTCTTTCCATGAATGTTATTTGTATTTATGAGAGGCAGTGTCTTAGATCTGAGTGGGGAAATGCTTTATACTAACAGTTCTTAGGATATCATCACCTTAGTAAATGCTCTTGTTAAATGTGAATTAGGTCTAGTAGCTGATTGTTAGCATGAAGCACACTGAAGGAGACTCACAAATCACAGTAATAGGATCAACTCTATATCGGGTTAGCTTTAGAACCTAAAGTAGCAGCCAACTTCTCAGAAGCCAGCCTGCTGGGTTCAGTGGGACTTAGTGAGTACATCAGAGTATAAGAGATTTTATCAATATTCTGGAAAGATGTGGGCTTAATGATAATGCAACTAGATATGTTATGATAGAAGGTCTATAATGTAGGGATGTCTCTAGGAGAGAAAGATCTTTGTCTAATATATTCCCCTGGTCTTAGCCTTAAAAACCCTTTTTAAAAAATTAGTTTGTTCTATTAAATCCATTCTAGCTCTTGGTGATCATTATTTCCTTGCCCAAGTTCTCACAAGCCAAAATGTTGTTAAGAAAGGTTATCAAGTTCATCAGCCTGTAGTTCAGAAACATTACATTTTAACCCTCTTTTGAATATGAGTACAGTGTTGAACCATATGCAGTCCTGTGACATCTCTACAGCACTCTAGGATTTTTGAAGATCACTGACAGAAGTTTACAACTACAAATTCTTTCATAAAATTGGGATGTAGTTCAACTATGCCTGGGAACTTGATCTCATCAAGGGGCATCCTGTGGTAGTAGAAAGTGCACTGTCTCAGGAGTCAGCACAAGATGAATTTTTCTGACTAGAGTTGGAATCCTGCCATCAGCATTTACTAGTTCTATGATCATGGGCAAGTCACTTAATCCATTTGAGCTTCAATTTCCTCATTAACAAAATAGGAATAAATAATAGCTTTAGTATCTACTTCACAGAGATGAAATGAGATAATAGATGTAAAAGTACTTTACAAAACTTTAAAAGCTATATAAATGTCAATTATTACTGTTAAAGGCAGCAAGGTGGTCTTTTGATATCCTATTTCCTCTAGCACTTAGCACATCATCTTCTATATTGTCGGCTACATATATTTCTTGTTTTTCAGTCATTTCAGTCATATCCAACTCTTCATGACCCCATTGGGGGTTTTCTTGGTGAAGATACTGAAGTGGTTTGACATTTCTCTCTCCAGCTCATTTTACAGATGGGAAACTGAGGCAAATGGAGTTAAGTGACTTGTCCAGGGTCACACAACTAGTAAGTGTCTAAGGCCAGATTGAAACTCAGTTCTTCCTGACTCAAGTCCTGGGACTCTATCCACTGTACTGCTTAGCTGGTCATACTTAAAGAAATCGTAGTTATGGAAAGAAAAAAATGAATATTCACAGAGAAATCATTAACTATTTATTGACTCACCCAATCAACAAACATTTATTAAGCATCTATTACGTGCTAGGCATTGGAAACACAAAGACAAAAATAAAACAGTCTCTCCCCTCAAGAAACTTATATCCTACTTGAGAAGCTTGTATTCTATGTATTGATCATCTGTTACTACGCAATGAAATATAAAGGAGACTGTACATCAAAACATAAGTCCATAGGATGTATAGGTGGAGATAATTTAATCCAAACCTCTTATTTTAGAGGTGAGGCTGCCAACACAAAGCATGTTCAAATTAAGCATAAAATAAATTCAAATCTATTTTTGTACTCCATGAGAAAATAATAGAAGAATTAAAACAAGTTGAGCTAAGATGTAAGAGGAATTAGTTACCAAATTGACTTCCATGCAGCTGAAGGAATATATGTATTAGATTGTTTTATCACTCTAGATGTCAGAGTTTTGAGGCTCAATTTGTTATGTTTTAGTTATGGCTCAAAAAGAAAACTGAGCTCCATATAGGCAAAGTGATTAGCCCAAGGCTCCATTGCTAGAACTAAGTAGAATCCAGGAGTCAAACTTAGTCTGTTTCCAGTGTCAGTATTCTCCATGAAGGCAGAAGGGATTTAAGCTACACATTGAGATGTAACTAGGTAGTACTTTGGATAGACTCATAATAGGTGTGGAAATCAACATAAGTAAAGTCTGAGAGTTTGGATTGTTATGGGGATAATAAGAACAGCTTGCCTAAAGCAAATTCCATTTAAAAACTATAATACCCAGTGGGTTCTGTGGAAATATGAGCGTTTTCTTCCCTCAAATGTAAACGAAACCTTCCCTCTTTGCCATCTTCTCTCCATGGGGAAGAGCTAAGGAAGATGGCCTGAACAACAGAAAGCTGGACCAGAGCGTCCAGTTGTAACCAATATGGTCCCACTGTTTCGTTTGCTGATCACTGACTTTGAAACAAAAACAGACAAAGGCATAGGCACAACAGAAGCTGCCCTAGGTACTCCACGGAAAGGCTGGACTTCAAAGCTGTTGGTTTGTTTACTAGGGAAGGTGGGGGAGACAAGGGGTGGGTTTGAGAGAATTACTTTCACATAAATCTGAGTTTCTATACAAACCCAATTCGCACTTCAACCCACTGGCAGCTAGCTTTGGAGTTTAGGAAAGGAAGAGTCATTCTAGATCACCATCTAGTGGTGATTCCTCTTCATTACACCTAGTGACATGGAGCTGTCTAATACCGAAGAGCTGTTTTAAGGTTCTGATTAAATAACTTGAAACCTTGAACTTTCTTTTCCAAAGGGAATCTCTAACCTTTTAGCTAAAGGATATGTTTAGTGCCCCCTAGATCTTTCCAGTGTGGAACTGGACACAGTATGTAATGAGGTGGCAAAGACATATGTGATGGTTTTCAGGAATGCCAAGGAAAGCTTGTACCCTGCTCAAATTCTTCCTTCATTGCCAAGCTGGTAGATCATCATTTACCACCACCAAGATCTGCTTCTTTCTGAGTTGAGAGAATGAAAAGTGTAAGTTGAGGCAGAATCATCCTGAATTCTATTATAATACCACCTCCAAATATGAATATATGCATCTCCAACTGAGAAAGCCATGACCTGTAGCAAAGAATATAAAATAATTTTTAAAAAGCAATTCAGCAAAACTGACACATAGACTTTACTATATATGCAGTGCTCCATATCCATAGTCCCCCATTCAAAAAAAAAAGGAGAAAGGTATGTTTTCTCATCTCTTTGGAAACCCTCAGTCCTTTAGTTTTTGTTTTTGACATGTGTTAATATACAAATCTCCCTGGGAGGGATAATGTTTTAAACTGTCACTGGTCATGCACACTAACGTAAGATGTTGGTCAGAGTTCTAAAGCCCAAAGTGACCTTAGAGAATATAACTTCATAGACCAAGGCAAATGAGGTCAAGTGACTTGTCCAGGGTCATATAGCTGGTGAGGAGGAAATCTCCGAGCAGGTGTTTTCTACTTAACAATTTTACTTAGGACTTATCCCTGTCTCTAGATCTGTTTCACCCTGCTCAAAGCAGGCAGGCTGTGGTCTACCAACATGGAAAAGCCAAGGGTCAAATGAATTTCAAAAAACAAACTTGCAGTCTCGTGCCCAATTAGGCTTACTCAGAATAAACTCTAAGTGACTTGGCAGTCTGGACAAGCCTTTGGGACCTCTCTCTACAAGGTAGTAATATAAATCAGCAACCCTAGGGATTGGCTGCATGACTCCTCTTGACTTTGGAGCACCCAGGGAGATTGAAAATCCCTGGCAATCTTGAGAGCAGGAAGAGGCTTTTTGTAGTTGACATGATAAGGTATTCACAGCACCAATCTCGACTGAATCTGAATTAGCTTCCTTGTCCCAGGAAGCTCACAGTGCCAGGTTATTTTTTTCCTCAGCTCCTCTCTAACATAGGGAGATGGCATTATTCATCCCTGGGGGGTACTAAGGTCTCAAAAGGTCAAGATTGCAAAATGAGCCCAAGAAAGATCTGGAGGTCTACCAAAACCCAATCTATGGCTCATCCAACCCTCTCCCCCTAAAACCTCCCCCAACCAAAAAAAAAATGTTTCAGAACTGGGCTAATCCTTATTCACTGTTAAAATGCCTTCTCAGGGAAGCTACATTTAATTTGCAGAAGACAAATTGCAGGTTGGAAGGAGCTGGCCACATCTTATATGACTGAAGACCTTAAATTCACTGTGCCTTTTTAGACTCCCATCCATATACAGAGTCTGAACATTTGGTTTTAAAATAAATGTGTGAGCTGTTAGCTTCTCCTCCTCCTTTAGCTCCAATAATGAAGGGTTTTAAATGTCCTAGGTAGTACTGGGAGTGTGACTAAATTATCTTTGTGTCTTTTTTCTCTTTCTCCATTTAAGTTACACTCTATAGAGTTTGGGTGTTGTTTTTTCCCCCAAAAGGCAAACAATAAGTAATCTCTAATGTAAAATGACAACCTCAGGGGGCATGGGAGTTTATTTTAGACTTCAGAATAACATTCTCTCCCAAGTTCCATGTCTCTATACCCAGCTGTCTAAAGGCTAGCTCCACTTGGAAGTCTCATTGTCACTATAAATACCTGAATAACCCCACTCACAAGTAGGTTCCTTCAGAAAAGCTATGCAAGGTTCAAGGTACTCTTTATAAATGGATTAATGAATGAATAAATGTTTAAAAAATATTAAATGCCTATTTTGTTCCTAGAACTATGCTGAACACTAGAGATACAAAAACAAAAGTGACACAGCCCCTCACCTCAAGGAGCTTACATTCTAATAAGGCAAAGGTGGCAGTTTTTAGTCTTGGAAACCATAGGAATAAATAATTAACTCATAGACATTCAGCTGTGTCATTCAACAATGCCTTTTCCAGTGCTAATTTAATTACTATTCCCAGAGTTAAAGATAGAAAGGAGGTGAGAGAGTAAGTATGCATGTGTGGCAGGGCAGATAGTAAGCATGGTTTGGGGCCAACTACACATAGTGAATTATGGGAGTCTGTACTCACTCAACAATCAGAACTATTCAGTCTCAGGGAGGAGTTTCAAAGCTGAACAGAGTAACTTCCCCAGGAAGAACCATAGCCTCTAGAGGTCTGGTCCAGAATGTTTTGTTTTCAGGTAAGGAGAGGACAGCAGCATAGCATCTGTCAGGATGTCTAGGGTGGGTTGCTATGAATCATTTAATTTGTCTTTGTGTTTACCTCCTCCTGTCCACCAGGAGCAATTCATAAAATCATATCATGATTTCCGCCAATTTCTGATTATCATGTATCTCATCAAAATCATTTTAGGGACGACCTTTCAATAAACCACCAAGAATTGTTTGGAGCTGAATCTAAGAATTCCACAATCCTTTGGTCTTGAATGAAAATGAAAGGGAAAGGGGAAAATGTGAGCAACAAAAACTTCAGATGGAGATGCAGGAAGACATCACTAACAACCTCAATTCTTTGTTTCAAGTTTCTGGTTTTATTATGTATATTTGGCCAGCATCATTCCTCCCAGTCTCTGAGTGACCTTACATACAACTTGCTTAAAACTTAACTCATCTTGCCCCTTAAATTGAAACCCTTCCCCTTAGTCTCCCTATTTCTAATGGCATCAACCTATTCCCAATTGCCCAGTTAAAATCTCTATCACCTTCGATTGTTCCCAATATGTAAGCAGCCACCAAATCCCATTAATTTCTTCATTAAGCCATCTCCCTTGTCTGTTTCTTCTTTGGCATTCCCTTCCCCATTCCCCTCAATTAAACCTTTGAGGAGCATGATACTATGGTATTTAAGGCTTTCCTCAATCTGATCTACTCTACTGATCCTATCTCTCACTAACAAGCTCTCTACTACAAGCAGACTGATCTTCTCACTGTCCCTAAATACATTAGACTCATTGCCAAAATCCAAATCTTTGTCCACACTATTGCTTGCTCACCTTCTACTTCCATGCCTGTTATACTGTAGGGAAAGGACAGCTGTGCATTAAGGAAGAGCTCAGCAATGCCCATTATTGTGAATACCTCCATGTCTATGAAAAAGTGTCAGGACATTTTCCTTATGTTGAAAATCATTGAAACCAGATTCTGGGTGTTTGGGATGAAACAGAAATTGGCATTTGTATGGAAGACAATATTTTAGTATGAGGTTTAGGCATCTATGAGGAATCAGAGAGAGAGAGAGACAGAAACAGAGACACACACAGAGAGAGACAGAGAGACACACAGAGAGATGATCTATAACAGTTAGAGAGAGGATGAGAGGTATGGGCTGAACTTTTGGAAATGGAGCCACAAACTCCAAAACCTCCTTTTAAGAAGGGGGCCTGGGCAACTATCTCCTTATTTCCCACCTGTCTCTGCACTCTTTTGGATTATTTTAGATTTCATCATGCCTTGGAATCAGATACCTTCTTCCATCTACTTTTTCAGCTTTCCTTTATGTGTTATCCCTTATTAGGTTGCAAGTTCCTTGAGGACAGGGCTTATCTTTGTTTTTAGTATTTGTAGTTGCTCCTAGCACAATGCCTGAAACATGGTACTTGCAATAATTATAAACTTTATATTGTTTGATGTTATTGTGACATTATATCTTGATGTCATATTATAATGATAAAAATCCCAATTTGGAGTCACTTAGACTAAAAAATCATAATGCCCATAGAAACATATAGAAAAAAGTAAATTTTTTCTTCTGCTGTTAACTCTGTGTCAGCAGGATAAGGCTTGTGATTTTTGATGGGATGAACCCTTAGCCTATTGCAGGGGCCTTGAGTTATTCTCCTGCTTCCTTAATTAACTTTAGATGTTCCCACCAGTTTGTGACCCCAATAAGGAAACTCCCCGTACTTGAGCTTCACCCAAGTGTGGTATCAATAAGGGATTCCAATAACTTTTCCTCTATCTCATAGAGCAAGACAGGTATCACTTGTCCATGTTGTTGGGTGGAGAAATTGTAAGAACCAAAGCTTAAAGCCAATTTTCACAGAGGATTATTTTGTGATCTGTGTTGACATTCCTGGAAGATATGAGATTGGCCCTAATTGGCCCAGTTCTGAGCCCACAGTGAGAAAAGATCATCTGTGGAGGAAGAACCCATGAAGGAAGAGGGGACCAATAACCAGAGTCTGTGTGTGTGTGTCTGTGTGTGTGTGTGTGTGTGTGTGTGTGTGTGTGTGTGTGTGTGTGTGTGAGAGAGAGAGAGAGAGAGAGATGTGTGTGAATGGGTGCATCAATCTTTCTTCTTGGTTCTAATTATTCAAATTCTAATTATCCTTCAAATTCTAGCATGTGTACCTCTTCGACAAGGTCTTCCTGACCACTACATCCCACATTGATCTTTTGTTTCTGAATTCTTATAACAATCTCCTTAACTGCTCATTTGATTCATGATTATAGTGAAGAAGCCTGGTTTGGCATCTTATTAATTGTGTGACCTTGAGCATGTTACTTATCCTCCCTGAGTCTGTATCCTCATCTGTAAAATTGGAATTATTAGAATTATAGATTTCAGAGTTGGTATTAGTCCAACCAATATTCCTCTCTGAAATAATCCTAGTAAGTATTTAACCAGTTTCCGCTTGAAGATCTCTAGTGCTGTAAAACTCATTGAGTCTCAAAGCAGTCCATTCATCCTTTGAAAAGTATTAATTAATGAGAATTGTAAGATTATACATCTAGAATTGAAAAGGATCTTCAAGGCCAAATATTGAACCAAAATCTTCCTCCACATAAAACTTCCAGCAAATGGTAATGGTTCTCCCACCCAAGGAAAAGCAAAAAATCAGTACATCCCTCTTCCACATGAAAGCCCTTGATGCAGTTGAAGACAGCTATCATCCCAATATCCCCCAAGTCTTCTTTTATAAAAATAGGATAAAAGAATCCAATTTCAACCAACCCTCATGTGATGTAAGTTTGAGCCCTCTCACCACACATGTTCTATGTCTTTCTATGGATGAGAAATGTAAAAGGAGGAAAACTGTGATTTCATGCATAAATTAAGCAACATATATGTTCAATTCAACTTAATAAACATTTAAGTGCCTACTATGTGCAAAGCACTATGCTAAACAATGGTAATATAAAGGCAAAAACAATAGAGCCCCTGTCTCCAAGGAGCATTCCAGTCCAGTATGTAGATATAGATATGTGTACATACATATACATAAACATAGACATACTTATATACATTATATGTGTGATGTATATGGATGCACATATACATATATTTACATATATGTGTACATTGCCAATCTTCATATTATTAACGGGCAATATATCATAATAGATAATGTGATAGATTTGGAGTCCAGAAGACCTGGGTTTAAATGGCACCTCAGACACTTATTACCTATGTGACCTTGGGCAAATAATTTAATGTCTCTGGACCTCAACTTATCTATCCATAAAGTTGAGGAAATAGTATCAATTATTGTGAGAATCAAATGAGATAATAGATTTAAAGTACTTTAAAAACCCTAAATTGTTATGTAAATGGTAGCATGATCATCATGATAATTATATGTGAGATATATGACATTTAATATATATTGTATCATATATAATATAGTCATGCTATATGTAAATATGTGTGGTTGCTTAGCTATTTCATGGAAAGAAATCATCACATGATCGAAAGAACATTGCTTCTAGAATCAGAGCACCCAAGTTCAAATTCTTCCTTCAACTCTTATTAATTGTATAATCAGGGCAAATCATTGAAACTACCTGAGCCTCATGTTTGCTTATTTGTAAAATTAGGGTACTGGTCTAGATGACTTTTGTGATCACTTTCAGCTCTCACACTATCATAGTATATGATCAGTCCTATTTCCCCAACAAGATTAAAAGTAAATTCCTGGAGGACAGAGCCAGTGTGTTATACTTTTATATTACCCATAGTACCTAACACCATGCTTTGCATACTTTTTTTTTTTTTGGTTTTGGTTTTGGGGTTTTTTTTGTGAGGCAATTGGGGTTAAGTGACTTGCTCAGGGTCACACAGCCGGTAAGTGTTAAGTGTCTGAGGCTGGATTTGAACTTAGGTACTCCTGACTCCAGGGCCAATGATCTATCCACTGCGCCATCTAGCTGCTCCCTCCATGCTTTGCATACAATAGACACTCAATGAATGAATGAGTGAATGAATCATTAGAAAGCATCCTGGAGAATGTTCCTAAGAACCTTACACATTGAGTTTTACATGTTCTCCACACTTACATTTTTCAGTTGCTGGCTTTTTCCCTGTCCTGGTAATGAAGCAATACCTGGTGGGTTAATTAATCCTACTCTGTACTGGGCAGCAGTAATAGGATCAAGAAGAAAGTCTATCTCATTTTGAGCCCCCTGGGGGTGCCTTGCAGGAGAACGTGTGGATATGGTGCACTGCCTGCTGTCTGTTAATTGTCCAGGAGCAAATCAACTGTCATGAGGGGAAAAAATAAGGCACCGTCAAATGCCAAGTCATGACGATAAATAACACTCAGTCTTTTGACCCCCATAGAATAAAAGTCTGCAGACATGCTGCCTCAAAGGAAAAATAATTCTACCCACAATCTAGATAGCCTTCATGCTTGATATCATATAAATGTAAGGTATTTCAACTTGTGTATGTCATCTGGAAGCCTTTGCCTCTACCAGTTTTATTTGACTATTCATCAGTCAACAAGCATTTATTAAGCATTGACTATGGGCCAGGCAGTGTGCCTGGAGATTTCACTGGAGATTTCACTGGAGATACAGAGAAAGGGGATGGGGAGAGGAACAGCTCCTGCTCTAATGAAGCTCACAGTCTATGGGGATTTTTTTTTCTGTGACTATGACAGACAATATGGGGAAAAGTGGAAAGCTATCAGAAAATATACCTACTAGGCATTCTTACTTGGAAGTAGAGGCTGGAGAAAGAGATGGGAAGATAGTACCCAAGAATTGTAGTGACACTTTTAAACGCCAGAGAATCCACTGTGGAGTTCATATCTTAGAAAGCGATTTGATATCTTTGTTATTGTTGTTCAATCATTTCAGTCATGCCTAACTCTTTGTGTTATTAGATATACAAAACACCAAACCAACTAATTCATTAAACTTCTTTTTTAAAACAATCAGTGAAGTTACACAAGACTGTCTCAAAATATTTGGAAAGAAAAATGGCCAAAAAACAATAAATAATTCTGAAATCATTCACATCTCCAACTTTCAAGTTTAGCCTTTATTAAACCCAGTAGCACTCTTGTTTTCAAGCTGTATTTTTAAAACCTACTTTAATTGGTATGAGCATCTTTAAATGTTTGTTTTCACCTTTGCCTAAAAGTTGTAGGACTTATTCCCTGGTTCACTAATGGCTGGAACCACTTGGCAGGTGTAACAGTACTTTTCATTGGAGAAGAATGGTCAACTATATGAAAGTCATATTTGTACTGAATACTTCAATATTTAGGAAAGAAGCAGCATAAACACTAGATGTACACCTGGAAAGCTGGATTCAAACCCTGATTCTATCATTTACTGCCTGTATGATATTGGACAAGTCATCCTCCACCTCTCTATGCCTAGTTGTTAATCAATAAACATTTGTAAGTGTCTACTATATGTCAGGCACTGTGTAAGCACTGAGGATACAAAGAGAGGCAAAAGACAGTCCCTGACATGAAGGAGCTTACAATATGATGGCTGAAAAAAGATGCAAACAATGAGGGGGTCAGACTAATTGATCCCCATATTCCCTTTGAAGTAGGTATCGTAGGCATTATTATCACCTATCAGTATTTTAGAAATGATGAAACTGAGGCTCAAATTATTTACCCAAGGTCACAGAGCTGGTATGTCTCAGAGACAGAATTTATACACATGTCTATCTAATTCCAAGATCAGCACTACCTACTATGGCATGCTACATCTCTGAGTCAGTAATTATTTAAGTATTATTAATACTAGAGGAGGGACAAAGGTGAAGGCTTGATCCAAACTTGGAGCTTAGGCTAATAGGGGATATGTCTAATATAGCAATAGCTGTAATACAAAATAATACATTATACATACATAAGAGAGGAACAAAAATATGGTATGTGGTGATGGAGGAGTCAAAGTAATAATTGAGTGAGGGGAATCAAGGAAGGTTTTATGGAGGAGGTGCCATCTGAACTGACTTTGAAAGATGAGAATTCAACAGGGATATTGATAAAAAGAGAGTCATTCTGGGCACCATCCTTGGGTCTTTAAAATCAGCCAAGTTAGGTAAGTACCTACTTAATATAGGTATAAGGTAGCCCCTAAAGAGAATAACTACAATGTGTCTACCACATCAAAACACTTACATGAAGAGTAAAAACTCCAGTCTACTCATTGGTTCATTTTGTCTCCATCACAAATAAGTGGTTTCATTTATTTGTTTCAATAAATTGGTTGAATGAACCAGATGTTTCTGTTTAATGCAGACAAGTCTCTGCACCCACCTCTAGAAGGGAAAACCATTGGATGAAGAGTTGAGCTTCCATTCTACCCACTTGGGTGGTTTATTTTGACTGTCATGCCAAACAGCTGTTTGTCTGGTTTTATTTCCCCGAGGCTATGTCTGTATGGATCTGTTGATTCAAATATTTTGGACTGAAATTTTTGCTCACAGAGGCAATAAAAATATTGCATGAACATATGCAGCTTTTTGTGAGCAGATTCTTCTACATTCTAAAAATTTGTGAGTCAGAGGTCTTGTCTGCCTATGCTCCTAATGCTCTATCCAGCTACCATGCTTCCTCTTTCCTTTCTTTCACAAACTTCTTTTTAAAAAAGTCATCTATAGGGGCAGCTAGATGGTGCAGTGGATAGAGCACCGGCCCTGTATTCAGGAGGACCTGAGTTCAAATACAGCCTCAGACACTTAACACTTACTGACTATGTGACCCTGGGCAAGTCACTTAACCCCAATTGCCTTACAAAAAAAACAAAAAACAAAACAAAAGTCATCTATACCCAATGCTTCCACTTTTTCACCAGCCCTTCACATCTCAGTCTCTTGCAATCTGACTTCGTTGCACTTCACTACTGAAACTGTCCTCTCCGAAGCCACCACCAAATCCCACCTATGCCACTTATTAACATATGATCTTGAGCAAGGGACTTAACCTCTTTGCACCTTAGTCCCTTTTGTAAGTTGAGAGGGTCAGACTGGATGCTTGCTAAGTTCCTTCCACCTATGAAATTCGAGCCCTTTTCCCCACTCATCTTCCTCTTTGATGCTTCTGCAAATTTTGTCGCTGTTGGTCAACTTCTCATTCTACATGCTCTTTCTCACCTTGACCTCAGTGGACACTACCTTCACCTAGTTACCCTGGTACTTCTCCACCTTCTCCTTCTCTGTTTCCATCATTAGTTTCACATACTTTTCCATTCCTGGGTAATGTTGGTGTGCTCTAAGGTCATGTCTTTGACCCTTTTCTCTTCCCTTATTTTGTGTTCCCCCTTTGTAAGCTCAATCATTCCCATGGCTTTAGCCATTCCCTATTAAATGTCCCACTTCAGCTCAGAACTTCTGAACTCAAGAAATCCATTATCCTCAGCATCTTCTAGTAGCAGAGGTTACAGGTATTCTGCCACAGCTAGCATTATATTTATTTTCAAATGTAAATACCCCTATAAAGGTAAATGGAGGATAACTACCCATCATTTACCCCCTTGATGTGAATTTGTTTAATTAGACTCTTTTGCTAATAGTTAGCTAAAATTTGCCAGACAGTTAGAGAATGAGAGTCTTAATGGAGAGAGGAGGGGTTGAATGTAAGGCAGGTAAAAAAAAAGAGGGAGAGGGAAATTATCAACAAGGGCAGTTGAAGAGGGCAAACAGGTGGAATGCAAAAGCTGGGAACTTTGAGATAGAGGAGATGGGTTCCCAAGAGGGGGGAAGCAACAAAAGCTAACTTCTGCCTCTAGTTTTGCTAAGGACAACCCTGTGGTTTCCCACTTCAATAGAGTAAATTGCCTGATCTGACCATTGCAAGCCTCCTGTAAGAGCCATCAAGTAAAAGTAAACTCTGGTTAGAAAGGGCCATTTGTTCTGGAATAAACTTCATTACTCTGCTAAATATCTTACTGGATTTCATTTGATCCCAGTCTTTCTCAATTCAATATAGCACTTGGCCAGCTTAACCTTTTAAAAGGAATTTTATTGATGGTGTGTTATACAGACATTAACATTTCTCAAAAAAAAAATAGAATTAAATTGCTTTGCTTAGCATCTTAATTATCTGGAATAATTAGCTCCAGTCAATTCTCCAGGAAGAGCTCTCCGGAGAAATCAGCGTTTGGGGTGAGGGAAAGGGAAGGGAGAGCTCAGGCCTGGACAAAAGCAAGTTATTTAGAAATATCTAATTAGCCCCCAGAGTGAAGCTGGCAATCAAAGATAGGTCCTTAGTGCTTAATTATTAAAGGCAAATAAAGAAAGCAAATATTTAGGAAGTGGGCCTATTGGGTTATGGGAAGTCCTTCTGCAGCATCATTTATGAGGAAACTTAAGTCAAAGTAAGAGCCATGCTACATTGTGTGATTTTAGAGGGCTGTGGCCAAAAACAAACCCAAAAAAAGATATTATTTAGACTATCCATAAATATCAAATGACAGTGTCCTAATGGCCAATGAGTTGACATACTACTGGCAGAACTAAATCCTATCCATCCTCAAAATATTAAAAGAGCCAGAGAAAGACTTCCAGTATATTGGTTAGATCTTTTATGGAAGATTTATGGAAATATATTGGCAAGAATTGCATAGAGAAGGCATAGCTAGGTTGTAATGTATCCAAATGGAGGGACACCTGCAAACAATGATAATTATAAGATAATATGGGATAAGGATAAGGATTGTACCTGTGATTTCATTAATAGAAATCAATACCTATACCAATATGGATCAGTACCTTCTTTACAACCAATTAGCTTGAAGCAGTGTGTAAGGACTGCCTCTTCCGGGGAATGCAGGAAATTCGGTGGTGCTCACTCTCTGTTTGTTGCTGGAACCTCGTGGTGGTGGCAGAAGAACCAGGCCAGGTTGAACTTTGATCTCTCCTCTAGGGTAGATAGGCTTTCCTATTTTTCTGAACTCTATGTGTTCTCTCTTTACTCTTTAATAAATGCTTAATGCCAAAATTTGGTGCTAAAGCTTCTAATTTATAAGTAAACCCTAGCTAGTTTTACCTACACTGGGGACAGGAATAAGGTGACCACACATTTAGTTTTACTCATCATAAAGCTTTATTTTGAACTTGTTGAGTTGAAGGTCCCAATAAAATGTCCATGTGGAGATTTCCTGTAGGTCTTTGAAAATGCTAGTCTGCACACTGAGAAGGTGAACATAGTAGAATGGGCACGTGTCAAAGACAAAAGGCCTAAGTTTGAATCCTTGCTCTGCCATAAGATAACTGCTTAGCCCTAGGCAGGCCCATCACCTCCATGTCTCATTTTCCTTATCTGTAAAATAGGGACAATAATGATCCATTTCCTCACAGGGTTGTTGTAAGCAAACTACCTTCTAGTCATTAAAGTGCTATATAAATGTGAATGGTTTCCATCCATCATGTAGGTTCTACTTTTGCATTGTCTCTCACATCTTGCTCCTTTTCTCTACTCACATGGATACCATCCTGATGTAGGTCTTCATCACTTGGGCTATGGTAGTAGTCTTTTCCGTGGTCTCCCTGTTTCCATCATCTCTCCTCTTTAATCTACCCTCTAATCAGCTACAAAAGTAATTTTCCTAAGACACAGGTCTGACTATGTCTATTCCTTCTAACCTTCTTACTGCTCTTCAGGAACATATCCTCTCCAAATCCCCTCTATCTGCCTTTGCACTGGCCATACCACCATGCCAGGAATACACTCCCCCCTTCACTTTCACCTTAGTATCCCTGGTTTTCTTCAAGACTCAGATTGAGCATACTTTCTATTCAAAGCTTTTCTTGATGATTTTCTCTCACTCTCTTAGCTACTAGTATCTTCCTTCCACCACCTCCCAATCTCCTTTTGTCTATTCTGGATCTATTTTCTATCTGCATAAATATGTACATGATGTCTCTCCAGATAGAATGCAAGTTCCTTCAGAGCAGGGATCATTTCACTTTTGTCTGAGTAAGCCCAGTGCCTACCACAGTTCCTGGAAAATAGCAGGAACTTAACAAAGGTTTATTGATTGATTGAAATCAACTGTGTTACATTAATGTAATGGAATACTATAATGCAATTTAAAATTAAGATGGACAAGTATGAGCAATGCAAAGGAATATGAAAAGACTTGTGAAATAATGCAAATGGGAAAAAGCAGAACCAGAAGAAAGGTAGGCACACTAATTATAACTATTTAAAATGAAAAGTGAACGAGAATGACTAGACAAAGAATCTTGATGGAAACTTACAAGAAGTGAATTAAAAATAGTGATATTTTATTCATTGAAATTAATTAATTTCAATGTAAATAGTTACTAAGAAAATGTAATTGGTTATTTGATGTTGAATGTTATGTTTTTAATAAAATATTTAATTGAAAAAAATTTAAATGAAAAAGCAGATTGGAGCTTGAGTCAAGATATTTAAGGTCAAGTCCCAATCCAGCAACATACTAGCGTTGTGATTTATTCCTCCTCTGAGAAATGGAGTACAGTGAGAATAGCTATTGGAATCAGGAAATCATGAAGAAGGATGCCAACTGCATTGAATGAAGCCAGGACATCGAGTGTACTTTTGGAAATTAAAAGCAAAAAAAAAATGAGTATGCCTCAATTATAAAAGTCAACTGCTTGTTAGAGCCACCAATCTCCAGAATGTCAGGTCAGCGAACTGTCACACACACCCCACCCCAAGTCATTCGAAGTAAAATGAGGGGTGGGGAATGTTAGCCCTCTTTTCAACCATACAATAGTAAAGTTATACCATCTAGTCCAACCCTGTGATTTTACAGATGACAAAACCAAGGCTTGAGGGGCTGGGACTTGCCCAAGATCACACAGAAAACCAGTAATACATTTGAGATTCTAACATGGTCTCCTGGTTCCCAGTCCAGTATGCCTGCTATTATAAAGGGGTAGACATTATAGAAATAAAAACTTCCTATTAATTCCAACTATCCAAAAATGGATAGTCTGACTCATAAATAAGTCCCCTCTCACTAGAGCTATTGAAGCAAAGATTGGAGAATACCTGTCCTGAATGCTGTGTAAGAATTTCATGCTTCAGGTGCAGGTTAGACTAGGTGACCTTTGAGGTCTCTTCCAGCTGAGATTCAATGAGGCTAGGAGGGTACCACATTTTCTTTCTTTTTTGCAAACTGTTTATATTTCACAGTAGTAAACCTTATGTGTTAGAAATGTGTTCCTTATGGCATTCTGAAAAAAAAATGATTATTTTTATTGCAAGCTTGACAAAAGGATGTTTGAAGTGCAGCATTAAAAAAGACAGCAGCCATATTTCAGAGAGGCAGGGAGAGAAATGTCTCACCTGCATCCTCTCCACTGGCAATGCTAAAGCAGAGGAAGGAAGAAACCCAGCTCTTCCTTGAACCAAAGCTCACCACTCACACCATCAAATACCATCAACTTTAGACTGGGACATTTCTTGAAGAAAGGGGGAAAGATCTGGGCTTTTGCTTTTAAAATAAAAGTTCTCCTTGGTGGAAAGGGAGAAGTTGATAATTATCTACTAGATATCTTTGTATGGTTGGAATAAATAATGCAAGTATAGGAAAACATTAGATATTCTCAAATGTCCTTTTCATCATGCCCCACTTTTGGTTTGTCCTTGAATAGGGACTGTAAATACTATCTAGTCCAATTATATCCATCACCCATATTCCAAATGTCTCTGTTTTTGTCATTTGTATCTCTTTCTTCCCAGTCATCTCAGTTTATAATCTCTAAGTCGTTCTAAAACCTCTCCCTCTCTACCCCAGATCCAAAAGGTAGCCACATCTTATTGATCCTACCTCCAAAGCATCTCTCATTTAGCTCCCTTTCTCTTTATTTACATGACTCTGACACTTGTTCAGGCCCTTGTCTTCTCTTGCCTACTACTTATTGGTCTTCCTGTCTCAAGATGCTCCACTCTCTGATACATCTTCTACATAGCTGCCAAGGTAAAGAGTAGGACTGACCATATTTCTCCCCTACACAATAAATTTCAGTGGTCTCCTAAGAACAAATATGAACTCTTCTGTTTGGAAAAGAAAGCCCTTCACAACTTGGATCCAATCTACTTTGTTTTCTTTTTATGTATTATCTATTCCTATCCCTCAAACACAACATCCCATCTCCTAATACATGATTTCTTATCGGCTGTTCTCCATCCTGAAATGGATTGCCTCCTAACCTCTACCTCTTAGTATCTAATTCCCTTTAAAGTTCAATTCAAGTCCTTTCCTGATCCCTCCAGCTGCTAGGACCTTTCCCATCAAAATTGCCTTGTGTTGATTTTGTACATAGTTCAGGTATACATAGATACATAGTTTGGTTGTTCTTCATTCTCGAAGAAGACCAAAATGACATCACTATGTTGATATTTTTCCAGGCAGATAAGCTCCCAAGTTTTAGTCCAATGGTGATTTGATGAGGACAGAAAAAAGCAAAACTGTTTAAAGGAAATATTGCAATCATACAAAGAACTTACCCACTACCTCAGGTTTTTAAAAAGACACAAAAGTCTGATAGGTGGCATTTATACCATTGTTACCATTAAGAGGATCTGTGATTGTTTCTGTCATTTGTTAACTCAGACATTGTCCAAGAAGTAATTTTATTGTTTTCATGTAGCCTTGAATGTTTTGATTGTGTTTTTGTTGTTGATGGCTATTTTTTCATGCATTATGATCCATAAACACAATGTTTTAGGGTTTTTAAAGATGTGTACAGGAAAAGAAAGCAATGACAGGAAATGATGAATACAAAATAGTGGCCGGAAATAATAATGCCAAGAAAGGAAAGTCCAGAATGAGCTGAAGCTTGCAATGAATGCTACTTGAGGTCCCTTCCAAGTCTACAACTAAGAGACCATATAATCCTAATTATAATTTTAGAGCTAGAAAGGACTTTAGAGGTCAATTGGTCCCCCTTCTTCATTTTACCACTGGAGGAAACTAAGACTCAGAGAATGTTTATTTGTTTAAGACTAGTTCTCCTATCTGGCCTATCTTATCTGTTAAAAATCCAGTGGCAATTCAAGAACCTAATTGTACTCTGAGAAGTTCAGCTTCAACCCACTCCATTTTCAACTTGAGCTATTTCACCCCCTCCTTAGGCAACTTGGTTATTCCTTCAAGGAAGCTCACCATGTTAATGCCTAACTTAATGAAGATACCTGATCATCTTAGCCCACTGCATCTCAGAACTCCTTGTTCAAACGCTCTGTTAGCCTCAGTCTCACTGGTACTAGGAATTACAGGTAAATGCCATCTCACCTAGCTCAAGGAGGTTAGGTATTTTGCCTAAAGTCATACAGGTTGTATGTTATAGTACCAACATGTTAACCAATATTCTTTACTGCTATTTCTATTATAACCTACTGCCCAGATATTAATAATAACAATAGTTCATTTTAAGGATCATAGATATAGAACTAGGAGGAAGCCCAGAAGCTAGGTAGGTTCTAACATCCTTCCTCACAACTGTGTGTAGTTCACTATTATTATCTTCATTTTGTAAATAAGTAAAAAGAGACAAAGAGAGTATAAGTGGTTTTTGCATGGTCACATAGCTAATAAATGGTAGAATTAGAACCTATGATACCTGATTCTAAGACCAGCACTCTTTCCAATACTTATGAAAAAAAAAAAAAACTTTTGTCTGTTTGTTCTTGGCTATGTTGGGAGGAAGAAAAAAATCAAAGAAGGAATAGGACCATCTGCTTGGATGGATGGATGGATGGATGGATGGATGGATGGATGGATGGATGGATGGATGGATGGATGGATGGATGGATGGATGGAAACATATGATCCAGGGAAAAAAAATAGAACTATTCAACTTTTACTTTGCTTTTGTTTTCTCTACCAAGGATGATCTTAACTCTGGAAACGATAAAACAAGGATAGCCAACAGGGAATTGAAACACAAAATAAGTTAGGAAATGGGAAGAGAGCATCTAGCTATCTTCAAGAAGTTCAAATCACCTCACCCCAAAGGAATTCATTTCATAGTACTAAAAGATACAATGGATTTAATTGTTGAACTTCTGTCATCAAACTTAAAGAAAATTCCCAGAGAACGGATTGTGGCAAGCCTAGAGAAAGACACATTTTGTACCTATTTCCAAAAAAAGAAGGTGGATTATTCTAGTCAAAGGACTAAAATGATTCCTGGCAAAATGTGAATGTCCATGATTAAAGGGATAGTTTGTGAATACTTAGAAAGGCAAGTCATGACCCCCTACAAAGCAGTATGTGTTTGCCAAGGGCAATTCATCTTTGACTAACTCCTTCCTTTTTTGATAAGGTGATGAATCAGATAGATCAGGGGAATGTAGCTCATATAGTACAACTGCATTTCCACAAGGCTTTTGACAAAATTTTTCACAGTATTGTTGTAAATCTAGCTCTACAGCCTTAACCTATTCACTTAGTTTCTCTGGGCCTCAGTTTCTTCATTTGCAAAATAAAGAGGTTGAATCAGGTGATCACTAAGGTCCAGTCTGACAGTAAAGTCCTTTATTGAGGGAATTAGGTATTTCTATTTATCATTTAAACCAACCCAATAATTCCTCCCAAGGTCCCTACATGTTCACTATGCTTCTCTCAGATGTGAAATAATAAAGAAGGTTGTCAGTGTTAAGTTACATCATATTTTAAAAGGCTCATCTATATATGGAAATTCATCTAGCTAAAGAATGACTGGGCTGGTGAAGAGATTAGGCCATGCGCAATAGTCAGAAAAGTTTTTTTTTAAAAACATCACACCCACATGTACAAAAATATTTATAGTTGCTCTTTTTGTGGTGGCAAAAAAATTAGAAATTGAGGAAATGTCCATCACTTGGGGAATGGCTAAACAAGTTGTGGTATATGAATGCAATGGAATACTATTGTGCTGTAAGAAATAATGAACAGGGAGGCAGCTAGGTGGATAAAGCACCACCCCTGGATTCAGGAGGACCTGAGTTCAAATCCGGCCTCAGACACTTGACACTTACTAGCTGTGTGACCTTGGCCTCATTGTCCCACCAAAAAAAAAGAAAGAAAAGAAATACAGTATGTTCTTCCTTTCATTATCCATGTTAAATGGTATAGGGCAGTGGCCTAAATAACTTTAAGGGGCAGCTAGGTGGCTCAATGGATAAAGCACCAGCCCTGGATTCAGGAGGACTTGAGTTCAAATCTGGCCTCAAATACTTAACACTCATTAGCTGTGTGACCCTGGAAAAGTCACTTAACCCTCATTGCCCCACCCCCCAAAAATGGTGAACAGTTGGATTTCAGAAAAACCTGGAAACACTTACATGAAGTGATACTAAGTAAAATGAACAGACCCAAGAGAAAATTATATACAGTATCAACAACATTGTGTGATTATCAACTGTGATAGACAGCTCTTCTCAGCAATATAATGATCTTAGACAATGCCAAAAGACTCATGATGGAAAATACTCTCCATGTACAGAAAAAGAACTATGGAATCTGAATGAAGATTGAAGCATACTATTTTCACTGTTGTTGTTGTTTTTATTGTTGTTGTTGTTGTTTCTTCTTTGGTTTTTTCCTTTTGTTCTGATTCTTCTCTTACAACATGACTAATATGGAAATATGTTTAACATTATTGTAATGTATAACCTATATCAGATTGCTAGCTGGCTTCTGGAGGGGGAAGGGAAGGGATGGTAGCAAAAAATTTGGAACTCGAAATCCTATTAAAGTGAATGTTGAAAACTATCTTTATATGTAATTGGAAAAAATAAAGTTCTGGGGGGAAATGACAAGAATATTTAGTTTGGAGAAGACTTTAAGATGGAGGAGGGGGAAGAGTGAAAGAAAAGAAAGTAGTGATGTTCAACCATTTAAAGTGCGAGGACACTTTTTCTGGGTAGAAAAAAATTAGAAGTAATAGGTGCAAGTTACATAGAAAAGCTTTTGATAGATTTTTAAAAACAGATTCCTTTTGTATTTATAATGACTTGATTTCAAAATCTATGACTCCTCCCCTTCTTCTCCAGAAAGGTTTCTCTTATTAAAATGGGAGCAGCAAAACTAAACAATACAACAACTGACCCTGACCATGTTCCATACCCATAGTTTTGTACTTCTGCCAAGAAAGGAAGTGAATTTTCTCAACATTCCTTGGAAGTCAAGCTATTTCAACTAAATTCAGGAAGAAACTTTGTAACAGCTAGAGCTATCTGGCAATAGATTGAGTTGCCTTAAAATGCATTGAGCTCTTTTCACCTTATAATCTGTTAAGTATCACAGCATTATTATAGAGTGAATTCCTGTATTAGATAAAGACATTGGCATAGGGGATCTATTAGGTCCCTCAAAGTTATATTCTATGAAATCTAAGATGTAGAGATGTGTACTAAGTGGCAGGGCATTTAGGCAGATTTAGAGCAGGTTGAATGCCTGAACTATCAGCTATTTGATTTATATCAACTTGAAGAAAGGTCTCTGGGTGAGTACCACTAGAGATCTATCTGTCCTTGGTCCTGTTCTATGCAAGTTTTGTAATTGACTTGGATGAAGCCATGAGTGGCATGTTTATCACATTTTCAGATGATACAAATCTGGGATACATAACTAATATGTCAAATAATAGGACTAGGATTCAAAAATACTTCCATAGGTTTGAATGATAGGAATTTAATAAAAATGAAATGCAATAAAGAAAAATACAGTTCTGAAATCAAGGTAAAAAAGTCAGTTGCACAAGTATAGTGTCAGGGAGTCATAGCTAGACAATCTAATACAAAAAGAACCTTAGAATCAACAAAAAAGATACTAATTCAATTTTAAGATTCATTCATGCAAAATTAGTGTCCGAGATTAAGGAAGTGTGCATCCTGTTATACTCTTCCCTATTCAGACCACATCTTAAGTATTGCATTTTGTTTTGGGAACCATATATTAGAGAAGACATTGGCAAAGTAAAACATACCTATAATCCAGAGCACACTTGAATCCAAGCCTTGATAAGACTAAAAGAACAGAGTATATTTAACCTGGATAGCAGAAGGCTTGAGGAGAAGGGTGGGAAGCTGTCTTCAAATAGAGGAAGAATGTTTTGGTTTAGACCCCAGAGGGCAACAATTATGACCAATGGATGGAGGTTACAGAACGACATATTTCAGTTCAGTATAAGTAATCACTTTCTAACAAATAGAGCTTTCTAAAAGTGGAATGAGCTGCTTCATAAGGTCATAAATTTCCTTGAGAAGAATGTAGTAGAAACCTATTCATAGATCAGACTATTTGAATTCAGAAGGTTCTTCTCAATGCTGATATGACATCATCTCTAAGAACCCTGCCAGCTCTAATGGCATCTAGCTTCTCTGACAACCTATACCACACAAATAGTAAGAGATAGAGGTGGATGGGGGCAGCTAGGTGGCGCAGTAGATAAAACACTGGCCTTGGATTCAGGAGTACCTGAGTTCAAATCCAGCCTCAGACACTTGACACTTAACTAGCTGTGTGACCCTGGGCAAGTCACTTAACCCCCATTGCCCTGCAAAAAAAAAAAAATTTAAAAAAAAAAAAGAGATAGAGGTGGAGATTGAACCCAGGTCTTCCAGTAACCTTGCCAGGGGTCATCACTGGGTACCTTAGAAATGGCTTTACTGCTGGGCCAACTGCATTACATAGGATCATAGATTTAGAGCTTCAATAGACTTAAGAGGTCATATAGACCATTGCTTTCATCTTACATATGAGTAAAATGAGATCTGGAGAGAAGTGCTTGCCCAAGGCTATGCAAGTAGTAACTGACAAAGTCGTGATGGGAGCCCAAGTATTCTGATTCCAAGGGAAGCTAGGTGGCACAGTGGATAGAGTGCCAGACCTGGAGTCAAAAAGAACCCACCTTCCTGAATTCGAATCTGCCCTCAGACACTTACTAGCTATGTGACCCTGGGCAAATCATTTAGCCCTGTTTACCTCAGTTTCCTCATCTGTTAAAAAAAATGAGCTGGAGAAGGAAATGGCAAACCACGCCAGTTTTTTTCCTATAAAATGCCAAATGGGGTCACAAAGAGTTGGACACTGAACAATGAGAAACTCTGATTCCAAATCCAGGGTTTATTTTCACTGTGCCAGGAACCCTCCCACCTCATTCTATCCTGGACTAGCCTAGAAAAGGACTTAGATCAAATTCAAGCCAGGATTATCTAAGAAGATTTGAGTCTATTTAGGCTAATACAGTGACCAGTGATGTTGTTTTCTAGTGTAACTATCATTATAGCCCTTGACTCCTTAGATCAGGTTGCTGGGCTAGCCTGGGCTTCCAATGAAGCTATGTCAGGTCCTTCAGCTCTGGGAGAGAAATGCATATATTTTCTTTCCTATACTGCATGAGCTAGAAAGATGACATTTGTCTTCTTCCCTCACCTCACTTCTTAATCCCCCTCCCCCTAAGTGATGGAGATAAGGGAAGGGGAGGAAGAAAGCCCTGAGCAAATATTGGCTCTTGGAAGGTTAATAATTTACAAACGAACTACAGCTGATAAAAATCTGGGCCTCTGCCGCTAGAATGCAGAGCGTGATGTGCATGCTACCTCTTTCCTACTCTGTCTCCCACTGGAATATATCAGCTGGGCCTGGCTGGCGGATCCTGTAAATCAGGCACTAGTGAGATGGTGAAAGCCTCATATTCGCTTTATGACAATAGAAGTTGGGGGGAGTCTGAGTGTTTGCTTGGACTGTAAATATTTTCTAAGTCAACAAAAGCTGAACAAGGCCCTTAAAAGACCCATATTGCCAAGTCCAGAGGTGCCAGGTGTCTGTGATGTATGTGAGGGATGGTATGGGATGCTTACAGTTAGAAGGGAACCAAACCACAAAAATTCACCTAGTCTGACCCCTTGACTTTGATTGGATCCACAAGGATCTGTAGGTTATTGAGAAAGCTAGATGGTACCAAGGATAGAGCACAGGGCCTGGAGTCAGGAAGACCTGAATTCAAATCCAAGTCATTTAACCTCTAACCTCCATTTGCCCCAGTACACTTATCTGTAAAATTGGAATAATAATAGCACCCACCTCCAAAGGGTTGTTGTGAGAAGCAAAAGGGATAACATGAAAAGCATTGTATAAATGCTAGTTATCACTGATCTATAAAAATGATGGGGCTCGACTGGATGATCCTTAACATCCCTTCCATCTAGTATGCATCCTCATTTTATTTTTATTATTTTTTTGTGTGGAGGAAATGAGGGTTAGGTGACTTGCCCAGGGTCATGCAGCTAGTAAGTGTCAAGTGTCTGAGGCTGCATTTGAACTCAAGTCCTCTTGAATCCAGGGCCAGCACTTTACCCACTGTGCCACCTAGCTGTCCCATTCTCATTTTTAAAAAAGAAAACTAGAACATTTGAGCTTTGCTCTAGGCAATGCCAACTTTAGGATGTGGCCATGCATATTTCCATCAGGTCTAACACAGGGAGCCTTCATACTTGGGAAAATTGGAAAGGTTTTGTTTTGTTTTGTTTTGTTTTTTAGTTGTAGTACCCTTGTTGAAAGACAGAGGACCATTGCAAGAGAATGACCAGTGCTGAAGCCAAATTCAAAGTGATTTTTGGTTACCCCCATAGTACATGGGTTACCAGAGTTTTAGTTCTAAATATTAGGATCATAGATTTAAAGTCAGTATAGTCCTTACATGTCTAGGTCAACCCTAAATTTCACAGGTGAGGAGCTGAAGCCCAGGGTAGTTAAGTGACTTGCTCAAAGTCACACAGGTGGGGGGCAGCTAGGTGGCTTAGTGGAAAAAGCACCAGCCCTGGATTCAGGAGGACCTGAGTTCAAATCCAGCCTCAGACACTTGACACTTACAGGCATTTAGGGTCAATTGACAGTCATTTGGCAAGATGGTTATGCTGGTGGTTATCTTTAAGAAGCTTGAGAAAGGATTTTGAACCTGCTTAGCAGGGCATGCTGATTCTGGCCAGTCTAATTGGCATGCTTATTCAACTAAATAATAGCCTGGAACACTAGGAAAGGGAACAAGAATGAAAAAGGAAGGACTTGGGTAGTGTTGATGGACATAAAAGGAATCCTGAGCCATTGTGGTTGGGATCTGATGGGGAAATGCTGCATTACCAGGGTTGATAATACAAAGCATCCCATGACCTGCACTTTCAATATGGAGCCCTTGGCCATCTGGCCTACTAGCATTTGGATTCTCAGCATAAAGGGAAGAGAAGAATCAAAGAGAAAACAAGTTGAGCTGCCTCAGTCATGGTTTGTGGTATGGTTGCTATAGTACCCACACAGAGCATATATCATCACAAACTAGAAATAATGATAGCTATGAGATAACAATAGCTAGCATTAAAATAATAGGGCAACTAGGTGGTGCAGTGGATACACTGCCAGGCCTGGAGTAAAGGAGACACCTTCAAATCTGACCTCAGACACTTATTAGCTAAGTGACCTTGGGCAAGTTACTTAACCCTGCTCGCCTCAGTTTCCTCATGTGTAAAATGAGCTGGAGAAGGAAATGGTAAACCACTCTAATATCTTTGCCAAGAAAACCTCAAATGGGGTCACAAAGAGTTGGAAAGCCAACTGAAAAACAACTGCAAAAAAATTATATTCTAAGGTTTTAAAAAACTTCATATTTAATATCTCATTTTAAGCTTACAACTATAGAAAATAGGTACTATCAGAATCATTTTACAAATTTAAAAAAAACTGAGACAGAGGTTAAGTGACTTGTCCAGGGTTACACAGCTAGAAAATGTCTGAGGCTAGACTTGAACTCTAGTCTTTCCGGCTCCGGATCCAAAGCATCACCTAATCACCTCTTTGATCTAATACCACTTACCTGAATCTTGGCACAACTGTTCATACCTGAAGGAAAATACCTGGGAATGACTCCAGTTAATCTTATGCCTAGAGAGTATAAGATTTAGGTCTGGAAGTTACATCGGAATGACCACTTAAATCAACTTCATACCCAAGTCCAAGTCCATACAGGTAGAATATGGTAGAAGTAGAATTCAAAGTAAGGTCTTCCAACACTAAATGCAAAACAATTTCTAATATGCTATGTCCCTTCTCTATTTAAAAGCAATACAGATAATCTACATTGGATGGATTATCTACAACACGGATCATCCCCATTGGTTGGCTGGATTAGGCGGTCTTGAGGCTTGCATCCAGAGAAACCGAGGTCTTGAAAAGACCTAGTCTGTACTTTACTGCTGTCCCTTGAGTGAGCATTTATGATCCCAGGGGTTTCTGGGTCCTAGAATTCCATCTCGCAGTGTCCTAGAAAGCCAATTTCTTTGTAGCATCAAACAAAATCATACAAGATCCCTTCCAGGCCCGGGGTATTGCCCCTCCATGGCCCTTCCCTTAAAGCACATATTGTGTCAGGCCTAAGCCAACACAAAGACCATAATAAAAGCCATCTCCGAACCCCAGTGAGATATTTATTACCTGCTCGACATTGGCTGGCAAATTAATTTCCTCATAAATATTGCCCTAGCAAATAGCATACTTCTGTATAAATGATGCATCTACTTAGGACAGGGCCTTCAGTGTGAGTAATATTTCTTCAATACCATCATCTTAAAGATAAAGAAATTATGGGCCATAATTATACATTTTATTTTTCTACAAGTCTCTTCTCATCCCCTCCCCTGATAATGCCTGGGAAGAGAGATATGATAAATTCATTGTGGACCAGATATTAAAGACAGGAGATAGAAAAGGCAGGGGTGTAACTGGGGTATGGCTTTAGGCCCTTGCCCCAAGGTAGTGACATACAGGGAGCATGTACCTTCCCCAAGGCCTGGCATTTTAAGAGCCTAAAATAGCCTGTGCCTGGCAACATGATCCTTCTCCCTCATCCATCCCCACTCCAAATGAATACTCACCATAGTGCCATTCTCCCAGGGACCCAATTTTCCCCCATAAAAATACCCTTGGGTGCACAAGCAGATTCCTCTCAAGAATGGACTGCCCCTGGGGGCAGCTAGGTGGTGCAGTGGATAAAGCACTGGCCCTGGATTCAAGAGGACCTGATTTCAAATCTGGCCTCAGACATTTGAAACTTACTAGCTGTGTGACCTTGGGCAAGTCACTTAACCCTCATTGCCCCACAAAAAAAGAAGAATGAACTGCCCCCTTTCCCAAGACAACTATATCACTGGAAATCCATCCCCTTCCTGCCACTTTCTTCTTTGCTCCAGATGCCACTCTCTCACCCAGATGAAAGAATTTCCAGAAAAAAGGTTCTGCCACCTCATAACATGGGTGTATTTTAGACAAATGAACTTCCCTACTCCAAAAAGAGTTTGGGTTTCCATAGCCCTGAAATGGAAGATAGATCACACTATTGAAGAAGGATGTATGGAAACTGAAGATGCAGAGGAGAGAAATTGAGACTTTCTCAAGCATAGTACTCCAGAAGGTGTTTAAGATAGAAACCAAATTCTCTCTCTCTCTCTCTCTCTCTCTCTCTCTCTCTCTCTCTCTCTCTCTCTCTCTCTCTCTCTCTCTCTCTCTTTCTCTCTTTCTCTCTCTTCCTCCCTCCCTCTCCCTCTCTCTCTGTCCCCCTGTCTCTTTCTGTCTCTGTTTCTCTTTTTCTCTCAATTGAATATGAGAGCTGGAAGAAGGGGGATAGGGGACACACCCCCTCATTTTAAAGACATTGACATTGATGCCCAAAAAAGGGAAGTGACTTGCCCCAGGTCACACAGCAAATAGGCAGTAGAGCTGTGACTCAAACACTAATCTTATAATTTCAAGTGTTCTTTCTGCTATTCAATGTTTTTTTCCTACTACTTTTTCTTTTTCCTCGCACTTCCCCAGTCTTTGAATTCTCTCTGTCCCTTTGTGAGGGGGTGGCCAAGTGAAAGTGACTTTTTCCTAGTCCTTCTCCCAAAGGGTTACCATTGTATCAGTCTCATATATACTAAAAACCTTCCACTCCTTGACAGCCTACTTAATGGCCTAGACACATAACTCATTGCACCAAGATGTTCACCCAGTGTTATTTTCATTGCTATAACTCACACTTATAAATGAAAACATCCCCACACTATAACTAGATCCCATAGTGTGAATATTTTTCCATAGATTTAGATAAAGCACTTGTACAGAGGGAGGCACATTCTTTCATTCAAGTTCTCAGCTCATTTATTCCAAAGATATTTATTAAGGAGAGTACTATGCTGGACATACTTCATAATATACTTTTTGAAGATGCTTCACATGCATTATCCCATTTGGTCTTCATAGCAAACCCTATGAGGTAACCAGGATATCCTCATTTTACAGGTGAAGAAACTGAGGCACCAAAAGGTTAAGTAATTTCCCCATGATCACAAAGACAAGACAGTGATAGTGCTAGGAGTAACCCAAGTCTCGTGACTGAATCCAAGGCAGGCACCATGGAATAGCAGAAACAATGCTGGATTTGTCATCAGAGGACATGTTTTCAGATCCTGGCTCTTTCAATTGATGACCTGTTTGATCTTGGGCAAGTCACTCGTAGATTGTATCAATGGGTTCAAGCAAATGGAAGTGTGAGCCACTAAGCAGTATATAAGGATCTCTCTGGGCTACATATTAACTTGGAAAGCCACATGTTGCCATTATCTGTGTTCTATTTTATTTTTATTTATTTTGTTGAATACTCCCATTTGGGAGCACTGGGCACATGTTTAGGTGTCTCTGATACATACCGTGAGCCTCGGTTTCCTCATTTTTCTTCTCCTCCTCCTCTTCTTCTTCCTCTTCCTCTTCTTCTTCTTCTTCTTCCTCTTCCTCTTCCTCTTCCTCTTCTTCTTCTTCTTCTTCTTCTTCTTCTTCTTCTTCTTCTTCTTCTTCTTCTTCTTCGCAATGAGGGTTAAGTGACTTGCCCAGGGTCCCACAGCTAGTAAGTGTCAAGGGTCTGAGACCAGATTTGAACTCAAGTCCTCCTGAATCCAGGGCTGGTGCTTTCTCCACTGTGCTACCTATCTGCCCTTAATTTCCTCATTTTAAATGAGGGGATTAGACTAGATGACCTCTAACATCTTTTCTAGCTCTGAGTCTATAACCTGATAAGCTTCTCTTTTATAATCATAAATAATAGCTAACATTGATAGAGTACTTCAGGTTTGCCAAGTACTTTATATTATCTCATTTAATCTTCTCAGCAGCCCTGTGAAATGAATATTATTATTACTCTCATTTTATAGATGATGGAATTGAGCCTGAAGAAGGTTAAATGACTAGCCCAGGGTCATACAGCTAGTAAATGTCTTAGAAGGGATTCATACTCAGGTCTTCCTGTCAACATATTCAACTGTCTAACCACTGTGACACATGGTCATACATACAATTATGAAAGAGTTTACTTGTTTGTGAATGTCTGGCCCAGTGTCTGCCCTCTCCTCAAATTATATCCAAATATTTCCAAAATTAAGGGAATAGAGAGGCAACATGAGAGTGGTTGGAGCCAGCCTCAGTGTCCTTTCAAGTTCCCCTGCCTCTGACATATTAACTGGGCAAGTCATTTAAGCACTCAGTGCCTCAAGCAATTCTCTAAAACTAGTAATTTGCAGAACAGTTGCTGATTTGCACTGGGAAAAGGAGTTTCCCCACTGGGAGTTCCTCAGAGCAACAAAGCCATGGGTCTCAACTCCAAAAGGGGCCTCAGATAAGAAAATTGACGTGAATCCGACAGTGCAGCTGATGGAGAGCTTTGTCTTAAGAGAAAAGGGAGTCATCTGATATCTGATGCAGGGAATGGAATGGAGGAAAGTTAATGATTTGAATCCAAAGAAATGAGCTGTAGATGAAAGAAGTACGCAGGAACATCATGAGAAGAAAATGTGAACCAGGAAGAAGATGAAGATGGAGAGGCCAAGAAGGGGAAAGGCAGACAAGAAGAGAAGGCACTGATGACTTGCTAGGCACAAATGAGTTTCTCCCAAACTACCGTGCTGTCTGCGCTCCTTGGTACTTTGTCACTTGAGATATTCAGTGGCCAATAGTAGTAAGTATAATACTGAGGGAGCATGGACTATATCAGAAAAGGCCTCAAAAATCATTATAATGATCATGATTAATATAATAAGTACTAGTACTTATTAATAATTACTATTATTTTAATAAGGGAATGCGAATTATATAAACAAGTTCTCAAGAAATACTGATGATAATATGATTATTATTATTTATTAGTAATAATTATTATTTTTCTATTAAGGGAACATGGATTATATCAGAAAAGGTGTCAAGAAATAATGATAACAATAAGGATGAATATGATAACTACTATTATTATTATAGGGGCAGCTAGGTGGTTCAGTGGATGGAGCACCAGACCTTGAGTCAGAAAGACTCATTTTCCTGAGTTTAAATCTGGCCTCAGACACTTGTTTTTTGGTGGTGCAATGAGGGTTAAGTGACTTGTCCAGGGTCACACAGCTAATAAGTGTCAAGTGTCTGAGGCCGGATATGAATTCAGGTCCTCCTGAATCCAGGGCCGGTGCTATATCCACTGTACTACCTACTTTCCCCCACCTCAGACACTTATTAGTTGTGTGACCATGGACAAGTCATTTAACCTTGTTTGCCTCAGTTTCCTCATCTGTCAAATGAGCTGAAGAAAGAAAAGGCAAACCAATCCAGCATCTCTGCCCAAAAAATCCCAAATAGGGTCATGAAGACTCAGACACAACTGAACTGAAATTATTATTATAAAGCTAGCATTTATATAGTAGCACTTTAAGGTTTGCCAAGTGCTTTACTAAAATATGTTATTTCATTTTATCCTCACAACAACCTGGTGAAGTAGGTGCTGCTGAAGAAACTAAGCCTCAGAAAAGTGAATTGTCCAACATCACATGGCCAGTAAGTGTTTGAGCTAAGACTCAAACTCAGATCTTCCCAAATGAAACTCAGGGCTCTCTCCATTATGCTACTGCCAGGATCAAATATAAAATCCTCCATTTGGCTTTTTTTTTCTTTCTTTTTTTTTTTTTAGTAAGGCAATTGGGGTTAAGTGACTTGCCTAAGGTCACACAGCTAGTAAGTGTTAAGTGTCTGAGGTCCTCCTGACTCCAGGGCAGGTGCTCTATCCACTGCACCATCTAGGTGCCCCTCCATTTGGCTTTTAAAGCCCTTCACAATAAACTTTACAAAATCCCCAAAATTCATTAAAAAATGGGCCTTTATTTCAGAATGAAGCCTTGAGTCATTAATAGAATACTATACTATCTCAAAGGCAATTCAGTTTGTTCTCCTGTGCCTGGCCAATTCTGAGCCAAGGTCAATGTGCATTTGCAGTCTTTCCAAGAAACATACACTGATGGACAAGCTCTATCAAGGGCACCATTGTTCTTCCAGTTCACAACCTCAGAATCATCCTTTGTTCCCCACTCTCCCATGTATCAAGTCATTTGCCATATTTCATCAATTCTAAATTCACTCTTACATCCTTTCCTTATCTACTTGCATATCATAATCTGAACATTATTCATTTTTTTTCATCCACATGGGTTTTCCTATGTGGATACTGAAATAAAACTCTTTTAAGTGATTAAGTCAACTCTGTAGCCACAGTATAAATACCAGTTTAGGAATTCTGGATTTTTCTTGATTTTGTGATTTGTAGAAATATTGATGCCCTCTGATGCAGGCTAGTCAGGCTCAGTTCCCAAATTCCATAGAGAAATATAAAAATGAATGAAAAAAAAGTATTTTAAGTGTTTTCTACCTACCCCAAACTATGCTAAGTGCTGTTAATGCATACAAGAGCAAAAATAGCACCTACCCTCAAGGAGTTGATATTCTAATGATACAAACAACATGTATAGGGAGTGATAGCATAGTCAGAAATTCCCAAACTCTTCTCTGACTTGGCATACAAAGGAATTTGAAGAGGTGAGCATAGTAGACAAGGTCATCATTCTCTGCCTGCCTAGCACACTAGTCTTTATAAAGATGGGTAGCTTTGTCCTTCATCTTAGCCAGTAGAAAACCTATGTTGCTCCCAAATGGATTTTATCTATAAACCAAAATAAGTAAATAACATTGAGTGTGAAGTCAGGCTCTCTTCCTTAGAAATATCAATGATCTCTCACTATAGCCATTTAAATCAGCCACTGCCTTCCTACTTCTCTCCCTTGGTGTTGATGACTCATGGGCAAATTAGTTATAAGAACCTATTTACGACTTTTCTCCTCTTTCTGAAATCTTCTAGAGACCTCCAGAAAGAGGTGGGTCATGCTGGCATCAGCAAGAACCCAGATGAAATGAGCTTTTATTTTGGGTCCGATCAAGAGCATCAAATAAGTCATCTCTTTACATCAAGACAAGCAGTCTGTCAGCCGGCCAGAGAGAGTGGAGGTAAGATAGAATGTTAGAGCTGCAAGACAGTTTGGAGATCATCTAGTCCAACCCTATCATTTTAGAAAGGAGGAAACTCAGGCTCAGGGAGAGGGACTTGCTCATCCGGGGTCACAAGACTAGTACTTTGAAGATGCTGGACAAGATTCTTGCTTCCCAGTCTGCTCTTCTTTTTGCCATGCCAGGCTGCTTGCTCAGGATCTCCTAGAAGAAAGGGAGCTTGCTAAAGGAATTTCATCATTATAAACCCAGCCCCTTTGAAAGTTATGGAGCTACGGAACCTTATTTGCAGCCAACGCTATTACTCATCACTTGTAATGGAAAGTCACCCAGCTAGGGTTGGATTTACGATCTGGGGCCTCTTCTCACTCTTGTTTTCATTTGCCAGATTTGAAATTGAGTGTGTCTGAACTGCCAGGATAGCACCCACTCTCTCCCCATCAAAACTTATTGCCTCCCGCCCGAAGAAAGTGCAGTCCAAGAACTTGGCCATCCTCTGGGGAATATAGTCTCTATTCCCCATCCCTGAAAGGGGAACAGTCTGTGCCTGAAACTTATAGACACTTACTCCTACCTCCCAGGGATAGCCCAAAATTCTAAATAAGGATAAAAAGAACAGTATTTATATACTTTGTTTGCAGAATGCTTAACAAATTTGCAAAGTACTTCCATAGACATCATCTCATTCAGGCATTACAGCAACCCTGTAAATAATAGCTAATAGAAATTGCATTTGTATAGTGCTTTAGGGCTTGCAAAGCCCTTTATCTGAGCCAGAGCTTTCTTTCTATCCGTATACAGTCAAAGCCTATGGGAGACTTTCTGGTATAATGAAAAGAGAATTGGATTTATAATATATGAAAATAGAATTTAAAGCTGCAGGGGGTAGATTGAAAAGAACTGGGTTCAAATCCCACAGCTGCTAATTACTACCTTTGAAACCTCAGGGAAATTATTGAATCCCCACTGGGCCTCAGTTTCCTTATATGCCCAAAAAGCATAGGGCTGGACTAGAAGATTTCAAAAGCTGTTCCTACTGGAAACAAAGACCAGCCTGGGTCTTGATTTACATAATACATAATACATAATGTCATGACTTACATACAGTTGGTCTTCAGAGCCCTTCTAATTTCCTTTTTCAGGACTCCTAACCAGACAGGACACCACTCTCTTCAAGTTGCCCAGTTCCCTCAAGCTTCCCAGAACCCTTTCCCCAGTCATGAAATCCCTTTTCAGAGTCTATTCCTGAGCATCATTCTATACCAAAATCCTTTTCTTTCCCTGAAAAACTTAAAACATTTCCCTAAAAGACTTAGCCATTGTCTATTAGATTCACTCAGGGTCCTCCTCTCTGTTGTTTATCCCATGGGAAATCAATCTGATCAGTGAACCTGAGCTAAGACATTAATGGGTAATAATGTTTAATATCTTATTCCCCTTTCCCTCCAAAAATTACACTGGCATTTTAGTAAATATTTGTTAATTAATTTAACAGGAGTCTCCTGTAGACATAATGCTTTAACCTAGAGGAATGAATACCTAATGGTGTGATTTCAGTCACAGTGGAATATAGGGAGATATTTCTGGGCAAGAAACAATTGATTGGGGTGGAGGTAGGAAAGCAGTGAAAAATAACCCCACAAATTGTATTCCAAGTATACCCTTGTTTGGCTGAGATGGACAATCTTCGTGAAAAGTGGAGTCAGTTTGCAATTAAAAATTAGGATTTGGACAAAGAGGCACCCTAGAGATGGTGGGGCTGGTAATTAACAGAGAAGCGACGGGGAATAGGAGAAAGATCAGTAAACTTGAAATTAGGAGATCTTTGATCCCACTTTTGACATTTATCAGCCCAGTTTCCATGGACAAGTCATTTGATTTTTCTGAGCCTCAGTTTTCTCATCTGTAAAATGGGCACAGTGAATAGAGCTTGTACTTGGATTTGGGAAAAACCTCGGTTCAAATATGCCTCTGCTACTTAATAGCTCTGTGACCATGTTATTTAACTCCTCTGATCCTCAATTTCTTACACTGAAAAATAAGTATAATCATATAGATACTATTTAGCTTTTATAGGCTTATTGTGGGAATCAAAGAAGGTAATAATATAAAGTACCATATAAATGTGAATAATTATTTTTATTTGTTGTTGTTCTTCATTTTTCAGGCATGTCCAATTCTTCGTGACTCCACTTGGGGGATTTTCTTTTTTTCTATTTATTTATTTACTTGGGGTTTTCTTGGCAAAGATCCTGGGGGAGTTTACTATTTCCTTCTCCAGCTCATTTTACAGATGAGGAAACTGAGGCAAACAGGGTAAAGTGACTTGCCTAGGGTCACACAGCTAGTACGTATCTGAGGCCAGATTTGAACTCAAGAAGATGAATCTTCCAGACTCCAGGCCTGGCACTGTACCACTTAGCTGCCCATTTATTATTAAGAAAGGCCAAATCAAAAAGAACTTCAGGAAATTTGATCCTAGCAAATGGGTGGCAAGAAGGAAATTTTTCAAAAAGTCTTTTATGAATCCTAGAACTATGACCTGTCTTGGGCCTAAGGAGATTCACCAGAAGATGGGTTTGATCAGTTGGTGAAAGTCATCATTATATAGAAGGAAACTGGTAACTTGTCTTAGGAATAGGTTCTGGGTAGATAAAGGCTCTGATAGAAGGGCAGCATGGGATGAGGGATCTTTATGTTGGGCCAACAGGTGGGAAAGCTTAGCTTCAAATCCCGTCTTTGATATTTCCTAGATAGGAGACCCTGAGTAAGCCATTTAATTCTTCCTCCTCTCAGTTTCCTCATCCAGACTGAAAGAGGGATAATAACTTGGGTATTGACTTCAGAGACTTGTTATGAGGATCAAAGGAGATGATAATAATAACAGTTACCATTTCCATAGGGACTTTGAGGTTTGCAAAGCACTTTGCATATGTTATCTCTTTTGAAGATAATATATGCACAATGTGTTATATTAATACTGTCTATTATTTTGGAAATGAGGTTCATAATCAAGAACTCAATTTGGACAGGGATGAAGTAGGGCCTCTAGGGGACAAATTATGGACAATACAAATTGGGGATCGGTAAATGTGGCAGTGTGACAGCAGGAAATTTCAAAATATGGTGGATAGGTAAGGAAGGAACCAGAATGGGCTGAAGGCAACCACCCCTGACCCCACCCTCACTTTCTCCAGCACTCTCCCTTAGCATCTAAATTTGCTTACAACTATTTGGGGCTCAGTTGCTATTCCAGTCAAAAACTGAACCATCTGAATTGGCTCATTGTCCTGACCTACAAATGTTCTGTTACACGGTGGGAAATCAGCAGTAGGACCCAGGATGTAGTCACACATGTTCACAAATGGCACCAGTTCATAATTGGTTTCCCAATCTTCCAAGGACCAAACAATCAAAGGGCCAAACTTCATAAGCTACCCAGAATCCTCACTGGCCACTGTCATTTGAATCACTAATCGCTCAGTATACTAGACACTAACAAAGATACTGACTCCCAATTAAGCTGACAGACCATCCGGATCTGTGACTGGCAAACTCTCACTCCCAGATGCTCATTCCTTGGCCTCATGGATCTTTGAAGAAATGCCAGCAGTAGCTCCATCCCAATTGGAACAAGTTGATTTTGCTTTAAAGGGTTTCTTCTAAAGATGAATTCGAACCCTGCCTCTCTCTGTCCCACACTTGATGTGTGACCAGGGGGAGGAAGTTCTTTTCCTCATCTATAAAATGATATTAATCTATAGTTCTAACCTCACAGGCCTATAGTGACGATTAAATGAGATAATGTGTATAAGTAGTTAATAAAAGTTAAAGTGCTTTATAAATATCAGTTATTATTATTAATAATAATAACTATTATATCCTGAAAAATCTAGATATTGGAGAAATTTGCATGGTTACTATCCTTTTGAAGACTTTTATCACCTCTTTCCTGAACTACTACATTTCCTCCTAATTGGTCTCCTTTTTTCCATTCTTTCTCCTGTCTCTAATTCATCTTGTACATAGCAACCAAAATAAAATTCCTGAGATGCAAGTCTGACCATGTCACTGATCAAGTCTCCAGAGACTCCTCATCACCTCAAGGATAAAGTATAAATTCTCTGCATGCCTCAGTTATTTCCCAGGCCATGAACACTGCACTGGCTACTTGGCACTCTCTTCTCTATCCCCCTTCCTTGGTAAAACAGTTCAAATCTATGCTATCTTCTACTGTCAAATCTCTTTCCCTCTTGTCCTGTCACCCATCACATCCTACCCTTGGATTATTCCCACCAACTACCAATATGACCCCTATTCACATTCTTTGAACAGAGCTCGAGAAAATCACAAAATTACTCACTGGGTTCACTAAGAAATGTGACATAATCTCAACTGGGCTCTCACTGAAGCAAGGCCTCCTTTTATATCTCCCTAACCAATTTGCTAGCCCACTCACCACGGCAGTTGTGTCAAATGTTCTTGTCACCACAGCACTTGGTCCAAACCTTTTCTTCCATCCTCAAACCTCCCAAGACACTCCCTACCCCCCACAATCTCACATCAAAATTGACTTAAAATGAGGACATTCATTAAGAGTGCCCTCTCTTCTCTGCTTTATCTCATGCCCCTCAGACATCTTCCCCTACCATGTTTTCATTCACCCCTATCTTAAATGAAGAGGTAGCCAAGGAAAACTGATCAAGTTCCATCCCTTCCCATCATCTCCATAAGGTTGCCTTCTCTGTCATCCCCTCAAGTGTCTTCCCTACTCTAGTCCATGATCCACTTACCATGTCCCCGACTAGGCCCTTCCCCCAATCAATAAACTCTAGTGGCTCCCTATTATCTCTGGGATCAAATATAAAATCCTCTACCTAGCATTTAAAGCCCTTCAAAGCTTGACCTCTTCTTACCTTTCCAGTCCCCACACACTTTACTATCTTTCCACATATTTTATGATCTAGTGACATTGACTTGCAACACTCTATGTTCCAAATCCCATACTTTTGTATGACAGCCCCTCATTCATTTCTGGAATGTTCTCTCTCCTCACTTCAGCCTCCTAGCTCTCTTAGTTTCTTTGATTATTCTCCTCAAATCTCACCTTCTGCAAGAACCCTTTCACAGTCCCTTCAACTGTCTTCCCTCTGAAATTATTTTCCATATACTCTAAATAGAATTATCTGGCAGCTAGGTAACACAGTGGTAGCACTGGGCTTGGAATCCAGAAGACTCATCTTCATGAGCTCAAATTCAGTAGCAAATAGCCTTATTAGTATTTTATTTTTTCCAATTACATGTAAAGATAGTTTTCAACATTCATTTTTGTAATATTTTGAGTTCCAATTTTTCCCACCATCCTTTCCTTCCCCACTCCTGAAGCCAGCAAGCAATCTGATATGTTATATATTATAATCATGTTAAACATATTTCCACATTAGTCATGTGGAGAAGAATCAGGACAAAAGGAAAAACAAAAGAAAGAAGAAACAACAACAACAAAACAACAAAAGTGAAAATAGTATGCTTCAATCGGTATTCAGACTCCACAGTTCTTTTTCTGGATGTGGAGAACATTTTTCATCATGAGTCTTTTTGCATTGCTGAGAAGAGCTCAATCTATCACAGTTGATCATCACATAGTGTTGTTGATACTGTGTACAGTGTTCTGGTTCTGTTCATTTCACTCAGCATCAATTCATTTAAGTCTTTCCAGTTTTTTTCTGAAATCCACCTGTTCATCATTTCTTACAGCATAATAGTATTCCATTACACTCATATAGCACAGCTTGTTCAGCCATTCCCCAATTTATGGGCATCCCCTCAATTTCCAATTCTTTGCCACCACAAAAAGAGCAGCTATAAATATTTTTGTATATGTGGGTTTTTCCCCCTTTTGATGATTTCTTTGGGATATAGACATAGCTGTGTTACCCTGGGCAAATCACTTAACCATCTTTGCCTCAGTTCCTCATTTATAAAATGAGCTGGAGAACAAAATGGCAAACCATTCTATGATTTCCTCCCAGAACCGCCCCCCCCAATGGGGTCAAGAAGAATTGGACACAACTGAAATGATTCATCAAAAATAAAAGACTTGTTTACATCTTGTTTCCCCACTAGAATGTGAACTCCTTGAGCAAAGAGACTATGCTTTCACCTTTCTTTAATCCCTACAATTTAGGACAGTGCTTGGCAAGTATCAGCTGCTTAATAAATGCTTGTTTACTAACTGACAAATTCCTAAGGTTGTCAGTTCAAATTCTCCACAATCTGGCTCCATCCTTCCTTTCCAGACTCATTTCTTATGTTCCCCTTCATGTACCCTACATTGAAGCCAAACTGGCCTATTGGATCTTCCATGAATTTTGCATCCCCTCTATCGTGTCTGTGCTCAACAGGTTGCCCATCTATGTGGCTTGCCATGGTCCTGGAATATACTTGCTCCTGATCAATACCTTTCAGACACTTTAGTTTCCTCATATCCTCACATCCTATAAAATGCTTTTCTGATTCTCCCTCCCCTCCATCATCAGATTGTACGTACCTGTTCTTTTTGTATATTATATTCCTCTTAGAGAATATAAGGTCCTTAAGAGTCTCATTTTGGTCTTGTCATCCTGACACCCAACATAGAACTTGACGCAGAGTAAGAACTAAATAAATATCCATTACACGAATTGCTTTGTATTGGAGACTATTTGACTATGCCTGTGTAGATTATTTGTCTGGTTTTATTTTCTACACAACTAGGACGGAGTAGAGGCAAATTTGCAACATGTAAGTTTTGTTTCGGGGGTCCTTCCGCTCTCCTTTAATACTTCACTACACAGGTACCCAGTGCTTTCATGCTGTTCCCTGGATTCCCAAGGTTCCCCATCCAGGCCTGATCTCCCACTTCTTTTTATGTATGGACAAAGCATTTCATGCCTCTGCAACAGTTTTCCCATCTGTAGCACTCATCACAAATTGAATACATATGTGCCCTGAAAAGCTGAATTTTGGGAAATTAAAAATGCACACTCATATCTAAAGGGTTCTTTCTGCTCTAGGCAGCAGCCTACCTTCTTTTCCCTTCATCCCAGTTTTGTTCATTTCCTGGGCTTTGTGCATTGAGAAAGGGAATTCTTTGGTAGCTCCCTACATAAGGGTTACCCCTTCTGGGTCTTGCCAATCTCCCTTGGCCAACATGAACCAGCCACCTGAAAGACCCGGAGGCATCATCAAGCAAATCTGGATTATTGTTGGAAGGTCTAACCCAAACATCTCACATTTCAACAGTGATCATTACTGTCCTTCTGCCCGCCCACCCCTGGAGTACCCTGTTCCATCTCAGCTCACATGCAGTGGAATGGAACCAGTACCAAACATTGTCATGTCTCAACCTGGGCCTCTGTGGTGGACTGGTCAGAGGCTGCTCAATCCACAATAACCCAAGGGATTCTGTGGTTGGAGAATGAGGCTTCCTGCCAGCAGCCTCAGGGGAAACAATTAGGTTGCTTATCCAAACCTCAACCACTTTGCTGTGTAATTGATTTTTCATTGAGTGCATTTAGGAAATGTTTATTTACATCAACTCAGGCCTTACCAACTCTAGAAGGGAATCTGGCTCCAGTGGAATTTCAGACAGACTCTCCTTGTTTGGAATTTTTGCCCCATCCCTTCTCTCTGTTTTGGGGTTTTCATGTGGTATCCGTTCTTAGAATCATAGATTTAAAACTGAAAGGAAGCTTAGAGGTTATCTTGTACAAAGTCCTTGTTTTATAGAGGACACTAAGGTCTAGTGATTGGGTCACTCAATGGATTCAGTTCAAATCTATTGCTTTTTTTCACTATGCCCTGCTGCTTTCCTAAAATTTTAAAAGGCACTTCCACTGCCCAAACCTGGGTTTACACCTGGGATCTTCAGAACATCAGTCTATCAGCATCAGATGAGCCATTTTGGTCCATCTTACCATGATATTTCTGAGAGGAATAATGGTGTTTGAGAGGCCTTTAGATAGGCGTGTGGGAGAAAAGTTGGGCCTGATGAGCCCTAGAGCAGAGCTAAAGGCTCAATGCCAAGGCCAGTCCTTCCTCTTGACCCCTTATTGCCCCCAAGATCAAATACAAAATGCTCTGTTTGGCCTTCAAAGTCCTTCATAACCTAGGCCCCTCCTACCACTCCAGTCTTCTCATACCCTCCTCTCTGACAGGTGCTCATTGATCCAATGACACTGGCCTCTTGGCTCTTCCATTATCAAGACATTCCATCTCTTGTGACTCCAGGAATTTTCTCTGTCTACTCTCCATGCATGGTATGTTCTCCTTCCTCTGCTCCAACTACTGACCTCCCTGGCTTCCTTTAAGTCCCAACTAAAATCCTACATTCTGGGGGAAGCTAGGTGGCGCAGTGGATAAAGCACTGGCCTTGGATTCAGGAGGACCTGAGTTCAAATATGACCTCAAACATTTGACATTTACTAGCTGTGTGACTCTGGGCAAGTCAGTTAACCCTCATTGCCCCAGAAACAAACAAACAAACAAATAAATAAATAATAAAATCCTACATTCTACAGGAAGTCTTCCCCAACCCCTCTTAATTCCAGTACATCCCCTCATTAATCATTTTCCACTTATCCTGAATATAGCTTGCTTTCTATATCTTTACTTGCATGTTCTCTTCCCCATTACATTATAAACTCCCTGAAGGTTGTAACTCCAGCACTTAACATAGTGCTTGACACATAGTAGGTGCTTTGTAAATGTTTATTGAGTGATTGACTGACAGGTGAGTCTTTCAGTCTTGCCACCAGTAAATGAAGGGTTAGATTTCAAGTGCTGCACAGCTCAGGCCTGGCTTCTGTTGGAGTGGGACAAACTTAATGGTTTGCCACAAAACTGCCACATGCAATCCTCAATGATCTTTCCATTACCTGAACCACTTCTACAATGCCCATGGCCAGTATCACACATACATAGATACATCTATACATACACATATGCATACATATATACATATGTGTGTATATGTGTGTGTGTGTGTGTGTATAAGCTCTCCATAATCTCCCCCCTTCTTGCCTTTCCAGTATTTTTTCACTTTGCTCCTTTCCATATACTCTATGACCTAGTGACATTGGTCTTCTTGCAGTTTCTCACACAAGACATCAATCTTCTGACTTCATATACTTTCACTGACCGTCCCCAAGTCCTGGCTTCTCTGGCTTTCTTCATGACTTGTCCAAGAAGCTTTTCAAGTTTTCCATCCTCCCTCTGAGCTGCTGTTATCTCCTCTTTGAGATTACTTCCAGTTTACCTAGTCTAATATACTACGTAGATAGATAGATAGATAGATAGATAGATAGATAGATAGATAGATAGATAGATAGATAGATAGATAGATAGATAGATAGATGTTTGCATTTTGTTGACCTCATTATAATGTGAACTCCTTGAGAGTAGAAGCTCTTTTTGCCTTTCTTTGTATCTCTAATGCTTGGCACAGTGTCTGGCCTATGGTAAGCACTTAATAAATGTTTTTTGATTGATTGAATGAATGAATGAATTGTGCCTTTTAAACATGCCACTCATTATTTACACCCAAGTTGAATCACTTCCTGATACAAGCCCCTTCTTCATAGAGCCTTGTCTTGCAATTATCTATATCTATACACACATACATACATATACACACATAATCATATCTATAAACATATACATATATGTGTGTACATATATACACATACTACATACATACATGTATGTGTGTATCTTAAAACCAACCTGTATGACTGACAACCTTTCAGAAGAGCATTATGGACTTCCTTCTTCTACTTAAAGACTATTGTGCTTTAGGCTCTTGGGTGACATGGCTGTTTGTAGTCTGACAATGTCTGCAACATTCTATACCTATGGTCTCCCACCTCTCTACCCAGAGGAGGAAAGTATGTTTCAGAATCTGTCATGTAGGGGGCAGCTAGGTGGCACAGTGGATAAAGCACCAGCCCTGGATTCAGGAGGACCTGAGTTCAAATCTGGCCTCAGACACTTGACACTTACTAGCTGTGTGACCCTGTGCAAGTCACTTAACCCTCATTGACCTGCCCCCCCAAAAAAGGGAAAAAAAACCCAGAATCTGTCTTCTAGAATGAAAATGTCACTGTAAAATTTTGTGATTAATGATGTGCTTTATTCATTATGGTTTTATGTGACAGTCTGGCCATACTACTAAACTCTTATGGACAGAGATAATTTCTGTGTCTCCTAAGTGCATAACAGATGGTCAATAGATATGAATTGATTGATTGACTGACTACCACATTTAGATCCTGGCTCAGTTTTTTTTTTTATCCAGATGACAATTGTAATGAAAGAACCTGGAGTCAGAAGATTTCAGTTCTGACCCTGTCTGCCACTAACTAGTTATATGACCTTGGACATGTCAACTCTTTGGGTCTCAGTTTCCTTCTGTGTAAAATATGAGTTTGGGTCAAATAATTTCTAAAAACCTCTCTGCTATTCTAGGGATGTAAAATGGGGGGAGAGTTTGCCTTGAAAGGTACCTTCCTTGGGGGCAGCTAGGTGGAACAGTGGATAAAGCACTGGCCCTGGATTCAGGAGGACCTGAGTTCAAATCCAGCCTCAGACATTTGACACTTACTAGCTGTGTGACCTTGGGCAAGTCACTTAACCTTCATTGCCCCACAAAAAAAAGAAAGAAGAAAAAAAAGAAAGTTACCTTCCTTGACCTGACAAAAATGTGGATAGCTCCTCAGGTTCTTTGAAGTCTACTCCATGTTTCATACAGTCAATCAAGGCAGGAATAAATGTATAGTAACTTGTAAGATCCTGGGTTTAGAGTTAGAACTTAGAAATCAACTTCAACCCCTCATTTTATAGTTGGTGAAACTGAGGCATGGAAAAGCCAAGTGACTTGTACAAAGTCACACAATTGGTATCTATCTGAAGTGGACTTTGAACTCTTTTCTTCCAAGTCTGGCTCCAATACTATATCAATTCACCATACCACAATACCTTTCTAACTTCTGCTTACCAAAAACTGGGCAACAGGTCCTACATGCTTTTGTTAACCTTGGACTAGTCAATCCAACCAGCTTAATGACAAACATTAATTAAAGTGTGAAGGGACAACTTAATTAGCTTCTAATAATCATATGCTGCCAATTAGGTGCCTTGATGGTTCGTTTACTCTGGAGCTTAATTACGTGTTTCTAAATAAATCCAACTCCCTGATTGAGGCAACTCCTCCCCATCAGATTCAGAGTCTGGGTTTTGGGGGACATGTCCTCACTGGCAAGGGAAAAGAGGTGGGGACATAGACGTGGTGGGTGGTTTGATAGAAGTGAAATCTACCTTGTGGGTTAGTACTTCTCAGGGTGTCTATTTATCTCTCCCATTAGGTAGATTACATTTTTTAAAAGTCTCTGCCCAGTGTCCTCCCTTTCGTGTTATGCTTCATTCCTATTCTTGTTGCTTACACCACTAATAAAGGTGACCTTGGCAAGGGGAAATCATTGTATGCTTCATAAATTTTCTGTTTCTAAAGACAAATACATACCAATCATAAAATTGATACCTTTGATATAAATAGTATGTCTTGCTGAGATGTGTGAGCAAAATTAGTTATAGGATATTTTTCAATAGCTGTAACCCCAAGTTGTGTGTGTGTGTGTGTGTGTGTGTGTGTGTGTGTGTGTGTGTGTGGTTTTTGTTTTAGGCTGGACCTGTTATTTCATTGATTTAGGGATTTGGTCCCAGTGAGAAAAGTGCTTCTACCAATGCAGACCAGCACCTGTTCTGAAACTATTGTCTTTATAGGATAAAAGAATTGTCTGGGGGCACTGAGGGGTTGACGGATGGACTCTTCATTATACAGCCAGTGTTTGTAAGAGGTAGATCATCCTGATTCTGAATCAAGCTCTCTCTCCAATAGGCCACACCTGACCACAAGCTATAATGTTATGAATAGAAGCATTATCACTACCTTGGCTCCCTCAAGTGTAATCTTTCTTTACTCCCTGCCTTTTAGCTTCCCTTTCTATGTTATGTTCCCCTAATAAAATGTAAGGACTGCCTTGTTGCCTGTATTTATATCCCCAATATATACTTAGCACAATGACTAGCACAGGGTAAGTGCTTTAATAAATGCTTTAATTTATCTGTTTTGGGCAACAAATTTTAGAAGAGACAATGGGAAATTTGGAATTTTCATTGTTTCATAAATTTCCATGACCAACTATATAATCTAAGCTTTTTGTGAGACAAAGTTCTATATATCTTTGGGGTTTATTATTTTATTATTATTTTGAACCTAAACCAAAAAAGAGAGAGAAAGAGAGAGGGAGAGGGAGAGGGAGGGAAGAAGGAAGGGAGAAATCAAGGAAGATACAAATATTTTGAACTTGTGCTCCTGGGAGGATGATATTAATAGGAAAGTTGGTAAGAGTAGAGAACTGGAGGTGGGGAACAGGTAATTTCTGTTTTAAACCTGTTCAGGTTGAGCAGCTTACAGGACACCCAGTTTAAGCTGTCCAAAAGGCATTTGGTACTGTGATATTAAAGCTCAGGAGAGAGATTAGGACTGGATATATAGATCTGGGAATCATCTGCATAGAGATGATACTTTAATCTATGGGAGCTGATTTGATCACTGAGTAAAAATATACAGAGAGAGAAGGCCCAAGGAAGAGTCTTGAGGGACATCCATAGCTAGCAACATGAAAGAAGATCAAGCAAAGGAAATTAAAAAGTAGTCAGATAAGTGGCAATATAACTGGGAGAGAGCAATGTCACAAAAACATAGAGGGAAGAGAATACTAAGTGGATGATCAGTGTTGTCAAATGAGAGGTCAAGAATAATGAAGACTGGGGGCAGCTAGGTGGATAAAGCACCGGTCCTGTATTTAGGAGGACCTGAGTTCAAATTTGGCCTCAGACACTTAACACTTACTAGCTGTGTCACCCAGGGCAAGTCACTTAAGCCTCATTGCACTGCAAAAAAAGTAATGAAGACTGAGAAAAGGCCATTAGATCTGGCAATTATGAGAACCATGGTAACTTCTAAGAAAGTGATTTCAGTTGAAAGATGAGGTCAGAAGCCAGCTTGCAGAGGTTTTAGAATTGAGTGAGAGGAAAGGAAATTGAGACAATGACGGTAGATGGATTTCTCAAGGAGTTTAGCTGAGAAGGGAAGAAGATATAATAATGGATGGCAGGGATGGTCAGATCAAGGAAGGATTTTGTTTCAGGTTTTTTTAAGGGTGGAGTAAATGTGAGTCCAAGCAGCATAGAAGGAGGCAGTAGAAAGGGAAAGACTTAAGATTAGAGGAAAAGTGGGAATGATAGAAAAGGCAATCTGCTATCAAAGAGGGGACGAAATGAGTTCAAGGTTGCATGTGAAGGGGTTTGCCTTGTCAAAGAGAATGGTTTCCATTTCATGAGACAAGAATAAGGGAGAAAAAAAGACTAAGGGAGGAACTAGTGGGAGAATACATCTGAGTGATGTGAAATAAGGAGGGAAAAAGAAAAGGCTAATTTCCTCAACTTTTTCAGTTAAGGAATCTTGAGGGAGGATGACAAGTCTTGGAATAGCTACTGTGGTGAGTTGAATACCATTCAAAGAGGTGTATTTCTTTGTTGTAATAAAAAAACCCAATGGAAGTTTTGTTATATAAATTTATAGTAGACCCTATCAGAACATTTTCATGACTTTTTCCAGCTCTGTCCAGTAGCATGAATCCAACACTGAAGTTTGGTGAACCATCATCAGTGATAGGACAAGGAGGCAAAGGTTTCAAATATAAAAGATAGTGTAGGGGTGAACTGATTCGCCAATAAGTCAAGATGATTAAATAGAAGAGTATAGCCAGTGCAGGGGTGATGACTTGGAAAGAACTAAAATGAGGGCACAGAGGTCACAGTAAAGATAAAGAATAAGGTTAGGGAGTGATAAGGTTGAGACAAAGATGGAATGGTAGAAGCTGATGATCAGACAAAGGAATTTCAGAATTCAAGAAGACAGAAATAGAACACTTGTGAGTGATGGCAAGATCAAGGACTGACCACCCCTATTTCCCCTGAGGTCATGAGAAGCAAGTAGATTGAGGAGTTGGGAAGTTAAGGTATTTGAAGCAATATCAATAAGAATGTTGAAGTCTCCTAATATAAGGACAAGAGTTGAAGAGGAAAGAAAGCTAAGTGAGCTAAGCACTGAGGTCATTGATTTGAAGAAAGGAGAATATCTTGGAGGTTTGTAGATAATGGTCACCAGAATCTGGATTGGGTTTTACATTTGAATAGCATGAACTTTAAAGGAGATGTTCTTAAATGATGATGGTAAGGGAAGAGTACAGATGATGCAATGAGGATCAAGGAATATTTCAACTCCCCAAACAAAACCAGTGAGGAAGGAAAAGAGGGAAAGAAGCCTGAGTAAAAGCACAAGCAGTGTTGGAAAAGGTGGCTTTGCCATTGAGAGAATCAGATCTTAGTGAGTGTCAATAAATAGATGGAGTGAAAAAGTCGAAGGTTTCAGATGAAAGCGATATTGGTAATTGTGGAGCAGACATTCCAGAGAGCACAGTAGAAAGGATAGAGAGATATAAAATAGGAAATTGGGGTGGGAGGTAGGTAATGTTTAGGGAGAAGAAGAGTGAGAGAGCAGATGGTTTCAAATGGGAAATAGGGTTTGTACAATGATAGGCAAGCATTCATAATCTCTGGAATAGGGAGGCTATCAGAAAAGGGGGGCATGCTAACCCTTCAGTACTAAATCCAGGTAAAGAGTCAGGGGCTAGAGAAAGGTATGTCGAGGGAGGAAGATGATAATCATATGCTTGACCTTACCTCAAGATCCAGTCTTATGGCAAGTTTGTGCTGTGAGATTCAAGAGGCCTGCCCCACAACAAGTAGGAACAGGTAAAAGCATAGCCTAGGAGAGTCCCGTCGTCCAGAGGCAGGTGCTGGGCCGTTCAAGGTAGGTCAGATCTGGAAAAGGCCTCTGAGCAAGAAAAAGCCATGGAGCAAAGAGCTCAGAGGCAGATGGACTAAATCCAAGCTGACATGGGCTTCCTAGAAAATCTCTGGAGAGAAAAAGGTCATAGATGAATGAGACAGATCATCACCAAAGCAGAGGTCTAAGGGGAAGTTCCTAGAGTGAAGAGGCCAAAGCCCAATGGTCTAAATAGGGATTGAAGTAGCACTTCTCTCCTTGAGACCCTGGGATGAAGACAGAGGCCAATGAAAGGTAATATATAGAAGAGGAAGGCACTCATGACTGGGGGGTGAGGGTGGGGAATCCTCTTTTCCCCCATTTTTCCAGTGAAGATACTGGGGCTGAGAGAGGTTAATTCACTTGCTTAAGGTCATACAGAAAGTGATTAAAGCAGAATCAAATTCATAACTTCCAAACTTCAAGTTCAATAAGCCATCTAGTTGCCTAGTTGCCTATGAATGATAAAACAGGATCCAGGCAGTTAAATGACTTATCTGAAGGCAGAGAGAGGGCAAGCAACAAAGTAGTGACTCAAAGCCTGCTCTTCTGACTCTATATACAGTGTTGTTGTTTTTTTATTTTTCCACTAACAATTCAGTTTTCCAACCGTTTGGAATATGGATACTTTTGCTGAAAAAAGAAACCCTCTTTGTCTTACTGGGGAAGACTACAACCACCCCAAGCCTCAACAGAACGTTCTTCATGAGTTTGTAATCCATTTGTCACCTGATGTTCAACTTCCATTCACAGGTCTCCCCTTACTCAAGTCATCTATTCCTCTGATACACAGTCACTCACTGGCTCATATTCAAAGCCTTTTCAGGTTGTTTGAGAGAGTTTCAAGAACTTTGCATCATTTTCATAATATAGGCATCCAAGACAGACTCGAGCGGAGAATACTCTGGTCAATTGAAACTAAACCAAAATCTTCACAAATGACCATCTAGTTCCCAAACCAGCCTCAATTGGTTGCTTTTTCAGTCAACTTTATAGGGCTCACTATCCCACAAGGCCAAACCAGAAGAAATTTGTATTGATGGAATATCCATTGAAAACAATCCCTTTTTTGAGACTGGAGGCTCTAGATATGTGGATACTGCTCTTTTTTATTAAGTCATATAGTAGAAAGAATCCTTTTCATCAAGGAATATAGTAGAAGGAAAGAATTTGAAATCAGAAAACCTGATTTGAGACTATAACTTAAAACAGTGGTTCTCCAGGTCTGGTCCAGGGACCAGTAGTGGCTCCCAAGACCCTTTCAAGGGGATCTATAAGGTCAAAAATATTTTCATGATAATGCTAAAATGTTTTAATTTCTAACATGATAAACATCAACAGATATAATTCACATAAACAAAAAAATCCTCAATGATTTTTAAGAGTGTAAAGGGGGGGAGCTAGGTGGCGCAGTGGATAGAGCACCGGCCCTGGATTCAGGAGTACCTGAGTTCAAATCCAGCCTCAGACACTTAACACTTACTAGCTGTGTGACCCTAGGCAAGTCACTTAACCCCAATTGCCTCACTAAAAAAAAAAAAAAAAAGAGTGTAAAGGGGTCCTGAGACCAAAAAATTTGAGGAAGGATGGCACATAATTTTCTAGCTCTATGACTTTGGGTAAGTCTTTTCCTTGCACCAGACTTAAAATTGGGAAATTGTAGGTTCGAATCCTACCTGTGTTATCCTGGACAAATTGCTTAATCAGTCTGAGTCTCATCTTCCTTTTCTGCAGAATAAAGATAATAATAGCAATACCTACCTCTCGGGGGTTGACATGATGATCAAATGAGATAATATATATAAAACACTACAACCCTTACAGCACTATATAAGTGGGAGCTATTACTATTATCCAGGATTTCTGTGTCCATAGATTTTCTTTCTTGCTCTGTAGCTCCTTCTTGAATCAGTAGCTCCAAGCATTAAAACTGAACCTTAATAGGAGGTGACAACTCCTTAAGAGCCCACAAAGAGCTGATCTGAAAAATTAAGCACTAATCAGACAGCAGATTTAAGTGAATGCTTACTTCTGGGCTTAATTAGGGCTCTGTAAAGAACCAAGTCAACCAACCCTTTGGGGTGTGGAAGGAAGAAACAGGTTATTTACAAAAGCCTAGAGAGGTTTGGCATGTTGTAAGAAGTGTGTGTGTGTGTGTGTGTGTGTGTGTGTGTGTGTGTGTGTGTGTGTGTGTGTGTGTTTGCGCATGCGAGTGCTCTTCTGAAAGTCCCACTTCTGCAGTGGTGAGTTCCTAAGGCCTGGGTAGAGTGGTTAGGGAAATGAAGGTGGGGCAAAGGCCAAGGCCTTTTTCATCCATTGTTAATCAGAGTTGCCACTTATGCAGAAAACTTCTTCCTTAAAAATCATGATTGGATTGAAAATTCTTCCAACAAGTCTGGGATGGAAGTAATTGAAATGTAAATTTGAGTGTTAGTTTTCTACAGACAACAATGCCAGAAGTTGTAAGCCTAATGGCTTTGATCTATGTGACACCCCCTCTTGGAGCAGAATAGCAACCAGGCACTGGAGGTCTACCCTTAGTTGGTACTTTGGGGAAAAGGGGTGGACATGTGAAAAATAAAGAAGAGACAATTTTAAAGAAAAAGAAGTCAAAAAATCACAAGAAAATGGGCAGGAGATTGACACAGGTTTATAACACTGAATGGAAGAGCTAGAAACTGAGTACAGAGGACCTGGGTTCAAATCCAATCTCTGACACTACCTGTATGACCCTCAACAAGTCACTAACTTCCCTGAGCCAAGTTTCCTCGGCTACAAAATAAAAGGGTTGGATTGGATGCCTGCTGAGGTCCTTACCAGAGAAGCCATTCCTGGTCTCAAAATTCAAGACAAAGAAGGTAGGGGGTGGGAGACAAAGACACCTCTTCTGGAGAAAGAAAAAGCCTGACGGGAGGGAGAGGTGGGGAGCAGGCAGTATGATGTAGTAGATAAAGGGCTGGCCTCAGAGCCAAAAAACCCAGATTGAAGTTTCATTTTTGTCACATATTGATTATAGGAGCCTTGGCAAGTCATTTTATTTTTCTGTGTTCTAGGTAACTCTAAGAGTAATTTGCAGGAAATGTGTCAACTTACCTTTGTAGAGGGAGTTTTCTCCCTTGGAAATAATACCCCACACCACAGGTCCAGAAACAGAGACATTCCAGGAAGGCATGAGGCTGCTGTGCCCCACCTCAAGGGCCCCAGCCCTCACTGCCCCTCTCCCTTGGCAGGTTGAGATGGGACATATAGAGAATCTTAAACCTTCAACCTGCTAGTTCAGCCCCTCTCCCTTTTAGTACCCAGTGGTCCTAAAGTGCTAAAGTGCCTTCCCTTTCCAACTGCACTTTCAACCTGACCCTCCTATCCACCCTTTTCCTTTCCTCTTCACAATCTACCACACACACACACACACACACACACCCCTTAGGGAAGTCCAAGAAGCTGGGGAGGGTGAACCTTCAGGAGGAAATGCAGGGGCTCCCTAATGTGAAGAGAATGGGGTCCCCAGGAAGCCATGGCCCTTTAAGCTACTGTCATCACTGAGAGGACCAGCAGCTCACTGGACCAAGGGACTAAGATCCCTCTGGAACCCAAGGTCTTTCCAGAGCTTAGATGCTGCTTGTCAAGAACAAACCTAAGGAATCCTCCACTCTCATCAATTCAACTAACTTCAGGCTTTGACTAACCATGGCTCGACCCCTACCTTCCATCCCTTTCTGCTGCCTTCTTCCCTTGGAGAAATACAATTTACAGTCAGATGCCCTTTAAATCTCTGGCCCTGAGGCAGATTTCCCATTCCTTGATCAGTTCTTCTGGGACAAAGCCTTAGTCTGAAGGGAGTGAGTCCTTTTGAGGCTTTGTGGAGTTGGAGACAGAAACTTGTCAGTTTCGAGTCAGAGCATCCCTGTAGCCCCTGAGACTGCTCTTGCATGTAAAAGGAGGCTTAAGAATAGCAGAGGTATATTTTTGAGTTGAAACACACCTGGAGGTTCTCCCCACAAGTCTCCTGGAAAGGCAGCAAGCACCATCTGCTGGAAGCTAAGGAGAATGGCAAAAACATGGAGGACAGTTTGGGGGGGGGGGCTGGAGGCTGATTACTGACGAGCTGAGGAAAATTTCAGGAAGGAGAACTGTGAAGGATAGGCATGGGGAGAGTAAAGGGAGGAATTCCCTAAACGGCAGGTCTAGTCCCATCAATTAACCCTATAATTAGCGAGGTCTACTGACATCAGTGACAACAAAGGAACCAAGCAATATTGTTCAAGCAGAAGGGTCAGAGGGGAAGGGTCAGCTGGGGCAGAAGAGAAAAAAACAATTACACTCTATTACAACCCTGCTCAGTACTGTAAGTCACTGGGATGGTGCAGGGGTCTCTAGGGAAAGAGCTCTTCACAGAAGTATATTGTTACTCTTATGATACTGTGAGTCCTATGTTGCCATCAGCTTGTAAATAAAACTGTTCATATTTTGAGAGTTGTGAGCCTCAATGATTTATATATTCATTCAAACAAGCATTTATTAAATCCCTGCTATGTAGTTTAAAAACCCTTGACACAGGGGGCAGCTAGGTGGCACAGTGGATAAAGCACTGGCCCTGGAATCAGGAGGATCTAAGCTCAAATCTGGCCTCAGACACTTGACCCTTACTAGCTGTGTGACCCTGAGAAAGTCATTTAACCTCCAATGCCCCTCCAAAAAAAACCCTTGACACAGAGAGGATGAGGTGCTTAGTTTAGATACCCAGTCAGTCTCTACAACACAATATAGGTGATTAACCATTGCAGTATCAAAGGGGTTAAAATTTCTGAGCAATCAGCACACATCACTCCTCTTCCCCAGAAATCCGTTCATTTCTTTGCAATCGTTCTACTCACAGTTCTACACTAGCCAGGAGTTGCAGGGTGGATTTGACAATCCAAGGCAAGGGCTACTCTAGCCTGGGTCCTTGACATTCAGAAGCCTTGGAATTATCTGGAAATAAGGCTTAGAAGCACCAGGCCTTTCCATCACCTTGGTGAGTGGGACATCATAATGGCCAGCTTGGGTTTTTTTCCCATGGGGGTCATAGTTCCACAGGCTGTGGCTGTGAATAATGGGAAACAGGAAAAACACCCATCAAGCTGTGTGTGATTGAATATATGATTCATTTGACAACAAGAATAAAATCAGGCTGAATAATGAGAAAATACAAGCTCCATGGGATTGAGGCTAAAACCTTGAAATCATTGTCAAATCATAAATTAACACCCATAACAAGAGTAAGAATTTACCCCGAATTTAGGACACTCTGTTTTTATTTTTCAACTGAGTTTAAATGCTTTCCATAAATCCCCAATATTTGCAGGCTGTAAAGATGATTAAACACCTGAATTGCAGTTCCCTGGGTTGTAAGAAGAAAAATGTTAAGCACTTTCTTAAACAAAGTCCAATTGTAAGGTCTGAGTTATGGTTTCTTGGAATAGCAAGGCTGATGCTGCAACCACTAAGGGTCAGAAAGAGATGAAGAAAAAGGAGATCAATAAGGAAATGATTCTCATGCTTGAATCATTGTTTTCTCCCTTCAGCAGGCCGCCATTATTGGTTGTTGCTATTGCTGTTGTTTTTTATACTCAGTGCTAAAGTGATTAAAAAAGATGACAAAAACTCAAAACGAGACTGAGCCTGAAGCATGAGAAACTTTGTTCTCTCTGTCATAACTCTCTTCATCTTCCTCCTTTCTCCCTTCCCCAGCCCATTTCACCATTTTGGATTGAATCATCACCTAACTGGACTTTGTTTCTGCAATCTAGGGTAATGTGTTTTTCTAGGGTGGTTGAGTCTGGTGGTAAAAGCCCCAGCTTCTGAATTCCCTGCCCCCTTCCACAAGCAGAAGGGACCATGACTGGTATATGTTAAAGCACATGGAGAGGGGATACATTGCTATTTCCTTTGTGGGGACCAATTTTTAATTGGGGAGTGCTAGCTAAGCGGCTCGCCGCAATATTGGGGCAAGGAAGGAGACCGGAAAGCTCCCTCAAAACAGAACAAGATTTATTTTAACAAGAACGAACTTTAAAAAAAAACACAAACAGGATCAGTAGGATCAAGGGAAAGGAAATAAAATGGGGAAAGGGAAATTATAATACCTGAAAAAATGCCACCGCCCAGGAATCAGCTGAAAATACACAGCAGAACACCTGTCACTTTCCAGCTTCCCCCTAGAATGCCCAATTCTCCTCCCCCAAACCTAGAAACACCCCACACAGCCCCAGCCAATGGGATGGCCTCTCTGACGGTCACATGACTGCCCTCACTAGGCTTCCAATCATTATAATTTTGCCAGGCCCATGTAGGCGTGGGCGAGTGGTGATGATGTGAGATGCCAGAGCCCTGGAAACGCCTACAACCAGTGGGTGGAGCACATGCGGTTTGTGGTGCCCTAGGCCAGTGCACTCCAAGGCATAAAAACCTCAAATAACAATTAATTCTTTACACCTTAATAGCTAGCAACAAACTCCATGGGTGGCTAGGTGGTGTAGTAGATAGAGTTCTAGTCCTGGAATCAGAAAGACACCTCCTCTTACGTTCAAATCCAACCTCATGGGGCAGCTAGGTGGCACAGTGGATAAGGCACTGGCCCTGGATTCAGGAGAACCTGAGTTAAAATCCAGCCTCAGACACTTGACACTTACTAGCTGTGTGACCTTGAGCAAGTCACTTAACCCTCATTGCTCTGCAAAAAAAATATCAAATCTAACCTCAGATTTGATTATTAGCTTGTGACCCTGGACAAGCCACTTAACTCTATTTGCCTCAGTTTCTTCATCTGTATGGAGAAGGAAATGGCAAACCACTCTAACGTCTTTGCCAAGAAAACCCTAAATGGAGTCATGAAGAATCAGGTATGACTGAAAAACAACTCAACAACAAACTCCTAGCTTGATCTAGCCTTTCTGACTTTCCCTAACCTTAAGCTTATTCTAATGCTGCATTCTTCCTCCGTTTCAGTTAGTGTCTGCCAACTCTGATGTATTTGATCCATGTATTTAACAAAATTGATATTTTTAAAAAAACACTGCTCTAAACATGTCAAGTCTCTTTCTATTCAACAATTTTCAGTAGCTCCCTAGTGACTCTAGGATAAAATAAAAGCCTAAGATTTGAAGTTCTATATAGTACAGCTTTCTTCTCACTTTCTGGTTCAGGGTTTGTTTGGTTTTTTTTGTTGTTGGTTCAGGGTTTCTTAACCTGGGTCTGTGCATTGGGTTTTTTTTGTTGTTTTGTTTTGTTTTGTTTTGGTGAGGCAGTTGGGATTAAGTGACTTGCCCAGGGTCACACAGCTAGTAAGCGTTAAGTGTCTGAGGCCGGATTTGAACTCAGGTACTCCTGACTCCAGGACCGGTGCTCAGATAGAGTTCAAATCCAGCCTCAGACACTTAACACTAGCTGTGTGACCCTGGGCAAGTCACTTAACCCCAACTGCCTCAACAAAAAAAAAGAGAATATATTAACAATTGTATTTCAATTGAATTGTAATCCTATGTTATTCTATGTCTTTTACTTGATGCATTTAAAAGCATAATTTAAAGAAGGGATTCATAGATTCACCCATGTACCAAAGGGGTCCATGACATAATAAAGACCCCTGTTCTAGTAGTTTATTTTGCTGCCTTTCACTTATTCACTCACTCACTGTTTTACTCAAAGGAATAGTTTTTCCCTATACACACTATTCCATCACTTCCCTCCCTGCCTTAGTGCATGTGAAACATCATATTTGGAATACACTTTCTCTTTACCTCTGCTCCTTTCAAAATAGCTCAGATACCTCCTCTACATATAAACCTTTCCTGATCCTTCTGTCTGTGTGTGTGTGTGTGTGTGTGTGTGTGTGTGTGTCTTATCTGTGTGTGTTATATGCCCCAGTTAGTTGTAAGTTTCTTGAGGACATAGACACTTTCATTTTTATCCTTGATCCTACCGCAGTACCTTGCTCATAGTAGGTGCTTAATAAATATTGCCTGAATTGAACTAAAATCAATTGAATTGGTTGGTCTGAACTTTCCTAATATTGTTCTTGCTGTTTTCAATGATATGTCAGCTTCCACTCTGACTCTCTGGGTTGAACCTCAGTCTTTTATTCTGACCATCACATTGCTTGTTTCTTCTGCGAGTTTCTATATCCATCTTGCTTCCAAACATAATAACAGTTTCAAACTGCTGCCAGCCCAGTCATTAAGCCTTACTTGGTTGATGCTAGCTAGTTGGAAATGAAACATAGTATAGTCCCAACCATGTAAATAATGAATGCCTTGAAGTGGTGTGGTTCAGTTGCCTATTCAAATCACATTATACAAAGTCATAGGTTGTGTAAAATATAGTCATTGGTTCCATGAAAGTATATAGTGTAAGTTCAAATAATGTGACCACTTCAGGAGATTCATTACTTTCACTAATCAAGACCTAGATGTTCCAATCCTGAAAACAACCTACCAATCAGAACTTTTTAGCAGCTCTTCCTATAGACACAAAACTACAGTGACCTCAGATGTCTAGAAGCACTGTGTTGATACCCACATGAATACTTCCATGAGAAATGCCATCTCATGGAGCCGGAAGGAATCTTAGAGGTCATCTCATCCAACCTCTTTATTTTACAGAAGAGGAAATTAGAAAGGCTATGATTGTCCCAAAGTAACATAGATAGTATGAACCAGTGTATGTCTAAGCCCTTTTATGCCTACTTGTACAATTCTTAAAAGTCTTAACCAGGGACAGCTAGGTGGTGCAGTAGATAAAGCACTGACCCTGGATTCAGGAGAACCTGGGTTCAAATCTGTGCTCAGACACTTGACACTTACTGTGTGAGCCTGAGCAAGTCACTTGACCCTCATTGCCCTGAAAAAAAAAGAAAAAAAAAGTCTTGACCAATTTTAGATATGTTGGGGGGTTGATCATTTACCACCACTCAGTCCAGAAAGCCCAAAATGTAATTATCAAGTGTTAATGAGGTATTAAACTACTTAAATATGTGGCCACAATCTGTAATCTCTATATGAAGTGTAAACAAATTCCATCTTTAATTAGAAAGGGAGGAATAAGGGGCAGCTAGATGGCACAGTGGATAGAGCACCGGCCCTGGATTCAGGAGTACCTGAGTTCAAATCTGACCTCAGACACTTAACACTTACTAGCTGTGTGACCCTGGGCAAGTCACTTAACCCCAATTGCTTCACCAAAAAAAAGAAAGAAAAAAAGAAAGGGAGGAATAACCATTTGCCTTGCAATTGATCCATTAAAATATACTCAATGCAGTCTAGTCAGGCCAGGCTCAGAGCAGCTGAGTGAAGCTATGCCAGAGAGTGAGGGTTTAGGGGAAAGGGGATTTCTTTTCTCATTCACCTCCATCATCCATGGCATGTAGCAGCAGAGCTAATCATCCAATAAGAGACATGCCACCCAGCCATTTGAGAGTTCACCATTTCAGTAGTCCAAGGCACAGTTGAGACAATTCAGCAAGCCACATAGACACATCCTTTAGTCAGACAAGAAACAGAAAAGAACAGATCCTAGGAGTTCATCTGAGCAAATTGCCCAGCAGAGATACTATATTTAGGGGAAACTTACAGAAAAGACTCTACAAAGAGAAACAGATAATTAAGACCCTCTAGTTCAAAAGGCCTGTGTGGCCAAAAGGTTCTTTATTTTGAAACATGATCTTTAAGCACTAGCAAAGGCGTTGGGGGTAAATAAGAAGTCATTGGCTTCTCCCCCCACATGGTACATTGAGACATACTAGTTGGAGTTTGGCTGTTAACCAAAAGATAATAAATGTTGACTACCTGTCCATGTGCCTAAGGATCATTGTAAATGCCTCTCTTCTGCCAAATAGATATGGATAAGAGTTTGGAAAATAAAGAAAGATGTGTTCTTTGGTGGTACTCTGGCAGGAACGTCTATCAACAGCAAATATTGTACTGAGAATTCCTGCACCTGGCTTTATTGCTTAATGATTAAGATACTAAAGACATTGAGAGTATAAAAGGTCCTGAAGAAAGACTTCTAGGGAGGGAAATGAATGAACTTACTTAAGTTCTTACTTATGACCAGAGCCAAAATATGGTCACCCAACCAACTGACTGAATTCATGAACATGAACTTCAATCCAGAGTAACTTAGGCTGTGATGAAACCATCAATAGAAAGTGACCTACATTTGTTACTTTTCCCTTCGGCTCCCACCCCTAAAAAAGAATGCTTCTCCTTTATGACCCTAGGCAATTCACTTAACCCTCATTGCCATGCAAAAAACAAAAAAAAAAAAAAAAAAAAAAAAAAAGAATGCTTCTCTTTAAGGGATGTCAGCCTAGGTCCACATTTTTTATCTGTGCCACTCCATAATGGGTTAGCCATGCATCACACACCCAATTAGCTGAATTAGACTAGAGCAGTCTGTGTCATTACACTGTGAGGCAGCTGGGTGGCATAATGGATAGAGCAGTGGGTCTGAAGTCAGGAAAATCTCAGTTCAAACCTGGCCTTAGACATCTACTAAGTATATGATTCTGTATAAATCACTTAACCTCTGCCTGCCTCAGTTTCCCCAAATGCAAAATAGTGGTAATAACAGCATTTACTTTTAAGGATTTCTGTGAAGATCAAATTATATAATATTTGTAAAGTTCTTAGAACAATGTAGCACAGAGTAGGTACTTTATCAATACTGGTTATTACTAATATTATCATCAGGGTATAAATTATTGATCAGAAGGAAAAGTACAGATACTCAGCTTACTTCCTGAATCTGGCTTAATATCACATAGCAGATAAGACTAGAATTTTTTTTTCAGTTCTTAACCGTTTCATCCCCAGGCCAGTTAATCTAGCTCTTTTCACCTGACTCCCAGGAGAAAGCAAGTATTTTCAGGTTGTCAGCATTGTGTAACCTCTCCAACCTGTGAAAATCTAGTCTGAAACAGTTCCTGGGAAGCAATACTATGGCCCCAAGCTGGTTATCCTATTTCCCCTTAGTCCTGTGCTCAGAAATCCTTAATATCCTTTTCCCTTAGATCCAATTAACCCAAGATGTGGCTCCACAAGCAACTACCCTCCCAGAGCCTAGATCAAAAGGCAGCTAGTGGTTCAATCAATAGAGCACTGGGCCTAGAGTCAGGAAGACATGAGTTCAAATCTGGCCTCAGACATTAACTATGTGACCCTGAACAGTCATTCATCCTCTCTTTCCCTCCTCAACTGTAAAATGGGGCTAATAACACCTACCTCCTAGAGTTGTTATAAAGATCAAATGAGATAGAATTTGTAAATCACTTAGCATAGTTCCTGGCGCAGAAAAGGTGATTAATAAATGCTTATTCCATTCATTGCCTAGAATCGTAGGATCATGGATCTAGAAAGGCCCATCCTTCATTCAAAAGGCGAGGAAATTAACAAGAGGTTATATAATTTTTCCAAAGACACAAGGCCTTTTTTGAGGTTCAGGGAAATTCCTCTGGAATGATGAAGCCTCTGTATTGCTGGCCTTTCCTGTTTCCTCTAGCTGCCTTAGGATTTGCTTTGGTATTCCTCTGATCTGTTGTCTTGGCCCTTGAGTTTCTTGCACCATCATCAATGTGCTTGTTGAGTAACTGTGATTCAGTTTTGCTATGCTGGCATGTCTTCAGCACCCCAGACTTCTTACTTTGCTGTATAAATTCTGCTCTTTTATATCCTCCAGTGACATTTTTAGTTCCTCTGTAGTATTTACAAGTTAAAGGCTATCTCAAGGTATCACAGTTCCTTCTTTTTTTTTAAAGTCATTCTTTTTATTTTATCTCTTTTAAATTATTTATGATCATGGAATAATAGGCACTCAGGAGTAGAAGACCTCAGGAACCCTGAGTACCTGCCACCTTCTCAGACTAGGATCCCCACTCTGCTTTCTGATGTTTGTTTCTTTGAAATTGTCCCAATTCAATCCTTTAAATCTGCTCTCTTCTCTACCCTGTGCTTCCAAATGAGGCATTGGGTAAACTCTACTTAGTGAAGGAGTCTTCCTCTAGTTAAAGCCTTTAAAATAGCTCCTGTCCTCTGCATAATGATTGGGAAGTACTTTCTCGGGATAAATTGGCATCTTTCTCTTTTTCCCATACAGAATAATTGCACGAGAAGAAAACACTCCCATTGAATGTCCAATTATTGTTTCCAGTGGCCATATTCTCAGACCTTTCCTTCCCAAGGTTCCCAAGCCAGTGATCTGCCCCTCCTCTAGCACTGAGGGTGAGGTAAAAAGCATCCTCATCTATCACAGGCCAGATAAAAGCTGCTCAGCTTCACCAGTCAGCCAGCCCCAGACACATCTTTGCAAAGAACCAACCTGTTAGGTAGGAACAAGAGGAGAAATTCAGAGAATCCAGAGAATTCTGCTTCCTGGGGGAAGGGAAAAGATCATATAGGAATGACATCATTTTCATTTTCCTAAATGAGGCTCCTTTCCATTTTTTTCTTTTTTTTTTTTTACTTTTCCTAGAAAAGAAGGAAAGAGAGGGTAGAAAGGAGAAGATTTCTCTCTTCTTTTCCTTTGACTATCATATAAGTTGCCCTTGACCTCAAGACTTTAATCCTAGAATGCTGGGGTTATTAGAAGAACAAAAAGACTTTACTCTTTCCCAGAGAACTGGATCCCAAAAGTGAATTAGTACAACTGGACCCTGCCTGGGAAAAACCTGTATTATCAACCTTCTAGTTAATCCATCCATCTCATTTGACAGATGAAGAAACTGAGGTCTGGAGGAGTTAAGCAGCTTGCCGAAGGTGGCACCTTGGACAAGTAAATAGCAAAGCCGGAATTTCAAATAAGGAACCTTTACTCAAAATTTAGCGGTGTTTCCATTATACCATGCTTCCTTCCTGAAATGTTGGGTCCTATTTTGGAAAAATTCATTTCTTTACCCTTAGCCTGGATACAGAAAAGGGCAGAGATATAGCAATGTTACTGCATCAGGTGATATCTACCCATTTGGGGAATTCTTAATTCACTAAAGTGTATTGAGGCCTAATCAAAGTTCCGTCCAATATACTGAAGGGGATGCTATGATGAATAAAGCATAGTCCTTGCCCTCAAGGGGTTTAAAATCTAGCAAGTAGAAGGTTGAATCAGGAATACAAATAAATGCAGTAAAGGCAGGTTATAGGATATAAAGAAGAGAACTAGGAGTGGAATATTAGAGGAGTTCATAGATTGCAAGGATCACTACTGGCTGAGGGGATCCGGAAAAGACTTCATGAAGGAGGCTAGTATTTGAGCTGGACTTAGAAGGATAGATGATTCCACTAGGCATATTATACTGTTGTATATACCAGAAACCAATGGTGTGAATTCCTATGTAGACCTGTGAATCTAAATTGTAGTCCGAACTAGAAATTGTAGAATAAAAAGTCCCCATATGGAAGAGAAAGAGAGATACAGAGAGAGAAACACAGAGTCAGAAGTAGAGAGTCACAGGTACAGAGGGAGACAGGAGAGAGACAGAGACAGAGACAGAGACAGACAGAGAGAGAGAGGGAGGGAGAGAGACAGACGGAAAGACAGAGAGACAGAGACAGACAGAGAAAGAGAGAGACAGAGAGAGAGAAACAGTTGGAAATACAGACAGTCACAGATATAAAGCAAGACAGGAGAAACAGACAGAGAAATACAGAGACAGAGAAAGATAGACAGAAAGACAGAGAGAGGTGAATGATATACCCTTGGGTGTTGGATGCCCACAGTGAGAGACAATATAAATGTAGAGAGATACAAAAAATCCAGAACACTAAAATAAACATTCCTTGGCATTGAAATCATCAGCCAAAACAATTGTTTGACTTTGTGCAGAAGGTGAAATAACCCTCTGATCTGCTCTTGTAGCCTTGGGGAACCAAAGCCACAGATAGCCTGTCTAAGAAGCAGCCCCTAGTGACAAGGACTGGGTTTTCTCCCACTTGGAACCTGTCTCCTGGTTGCTTTCTTTGCCTGGTTAGACTTAGAGGGGCTTATTAAAGCTCTTTCTCTTTTCTGTCATTGCCTGGAAGTTTCCCAGTAGAGTAAACAAAAATAAAGAATGGCTAAGAACCAAAGGGAATGACTTCATAAAATATTCTGTTTAAAAAAAAAATTGTCTTGTGGTATCGGCAGAATAAAAATAACTCAGTCACCAACCTCTCTTCTAGAGATGGAATGGGGATGGTGGGAGTGGGGGTGGGGGAGAGAATCATATCATTTTAATATACATAATACCCTATGTGTTTGTATGAGAGAGACACACAGAGAGACAGAAACAAGGAGGGTTATCGTGGTCACATCCAACACAAGCATCTATAGTGTAGCCAGAAAAGCACTGAGTTTGAGGCCTGGCTCCAAAACTTACTGTATGACCTTGGGTAAGTCACGTAACACTGAGTTAACCTTTGGCTTAACTTCCTTATCTGTATGCAACCACTCCTCTGTTCCCTAGCTTCTTAAACTGCAGGTCACAATCCCACATGGTGTCCCCTAATTGAATGTGGGGGTAGTGAAAAATTTGGCACCTAGAAAAGTCATGTATGCGTATTTTATATACCTATATACCTGCAGTCACATAATAATTTCTCGAGTGCAAAGGGGTCGCAAGAGGAAAAACTTTATGAAGCCCTGCTCTAGTCCTGTTAACTCTATAATCAAATGTAAAAATCTGTTTAGCATTTAAAGCCTTTCACAGCCTGGCCCTTTCCTACCTTGACAGTCTTCTTATACCTCATTCTCTTCTATACATACATTCTATGACACAGCCACACTGTCCTCCTTACTGTCCACCAGCTCCTAATTCCATCCCTTTTCTTTTTTGCTTTCTTTTTTTTTTTCTGGGGCAATGAGGGTTAAGTGACTTGCCCAGGGTCACACAGCTATGAAGTGTTAAGTGTCTGAGGTCGGATTTGAACTCCTGAATCCAGGGCCAGTGCTTTATCCACTGTGCCACCTAGCTGCCCAATTCCATCCTTTTTCAAGGCTGTCCTTTATGCTTTCCTTCCTTGTCTCTGTCTCCTGGTTTCTGTGGTTCATTTTAAGAATTAGATGGAATTCTCCTATAGAAAGCTTTTTCTGGTCTCTGATCTCTACCCCTCCACCCCCAACTGCTAATTGTTTTTCATTCCTGTCTGACTCTCTATAACCCCTTTTGAGGTTTTCTTGACAGAGAACGGTTTGCCATTTCCTTCTCCATCTCATTTGACAGATGAGGAAACGAAGGCAAACACGGTTAAGTGACTTGCCCAAGGTTACACAGTTAATAAGTGTCTGAGACCAGATTTGAACTCAGGAAAATGAATCTTCCTGACTCTAGGTTCAGGGCTCTATCCACTGCACCACCTAGCTGCCCTCCACTGCTAGTACCTTCCCTCAGAGATTACCTTCCATTTGCACTGTACATATCTTATGTGTACAGTTATTTGCATGTGGTCTCCCCATTAGAATATGAGTCCCTTGATGCTAGGCATGACATTTCTTTCTTTCTTTCTATCCCTAGTACTTAGCACAGTGCCTGGCACAGATCACTTAATATATACTTGTTGACTGACCCTCAGCTACAGCTTTCCTATTTTAACAACTATATTCTGGGAAAGCAGTTACCATTTCCAAACTGAGACAGCAAAGCTCTCATATGTTGTATCCAATCTCTCTGGTCTAGGGCTTAATAGTCCTTTTCCATTAAGAATATTCTTTTAAAAAATTATTTAAAATTTAAAAAGAATATTCTGACGTTTCAGGCTTTAAATTGTGGGAGGGCTCTAGTCAGAGCCTGAATGTTAAGATTTGGGTTAAGAAGAAAACTGTTAGGCCACATCACCCTACCCAACTTATTTTACAGGGGTAAAAACAGGCTCCCAGAGATGAAAGTGCTTGCTCATGAAAGCACAGATAGTAAGTTGCAAAACTGAGATTCAAACCCATGTCTTCTAACTACACATCTCAGACCCTTTTATTATACCAGCTCCTGGAGGTGTCCAGACTCAACCGTAACTTTATATAATAAGTAATTCCACAACTATCATCCCACCTGTCCTCATCCTCTTCAAAGAAAGCCTGAAAGAAATAATAATAATAATAATAATAATAATAGTAATAGTATCAATATAGCATGTTAAGGTTTGTGACACAATCCTGAAAGATGGATATGATAGTTATCATCCCCACTGTACAGAAGAGGAAACTGAGGCTAAAAGAAGTTGTAGACTTGTCAAGCATCACACAACTGGTAAGTATCTGAGTCAGGATTCAAACCCAGCTCCTCTCAACTCCAAATGTATCCTTCAATCTACTAGGACACCTAGCTTTGATGAAAAAACAGAATGAATACTCCCTTCCATCTCTACATGCTGCCCAGCACAGTATGATGGTATAGTGGAAAGATGCCTATATCTAGGGTCAGAGTGACTAGATCCAAATCCTAGATCAGCCAGTTGCTATCCATGTGACCTCAAGCAAGTCACTTCATCTCTATAAACCTCATTTCCTCATCTATAAAATAAGGAGAGTAGATTAAAATTACTTCTAACGTCCCTTCTAGATCTAAATCTGTGCTCCTAGGATTTTGTCTTCATGTGAGGAAAGGGGAGTCTCAGAGAGGTTCAGTGAGTTGTCTAAAATCTTGGAAAACTGGGAAACCAGGGCTACTGAGAGCTAAGGGATTGGTCCGGCTGGATCTGAGTGCCTCCAGACTGGAGAGCATGTCCAAAATTCAATGATAAAGGGGCACGGGATGCCAAATAACCCTGGGAAGAGGCCAGTCTTCTGGGGGGTTATTTGGAAATACTCTAACCACAAGACTTTTGATAGATGATAGCTGCCTGCTGGCCCGGCTAGTCACAATAGGACAATCCATCAATTAAACCTAGTAGTGGTGTCCTTCCATTATGAACATCCCCAACACTCCTTCTTGGTCACATTGTTTCAAGGAGAAATAAATGCATCCTGCAGTCCTGGGGCAGGAATCCTTTGGCTGACCCATGTATGAGACAGAGAAGGAAATTAATATGGGCCTCTCAAGGTTCCACTGAATCATCCCAAATGGGGAGGGAGGTGCAGGAAGATAGGAATATTAAGAGAAAATTGTCTTGCTCAGAGCCTCACTAGAAAGGAGGGCAGAACTCTGATGTGAACTTGGAAGGTGATAAAGACCTTTGTATCACTTTAATAATAATAATAATAATAATAACAGTAAGAGCCAATGATGTCTTCATGGACAATGTTAATCACAGGCAGTTGCGATGCCATGGAAAAAGCACTGGAGGTGCCCTGGGTTTGGATTTGGGTTTGAATCTCTCTCTCTCTCTCTCTCTCTCTCTCTCTCTCTCTCTCTCTCTCTCTCTCTCTCTGGCAAGGCAATGAGGATAAAGTGACTTGCCCAGGATCACACAGCTAGTAAGTGTCAAGTGTCTGAGGCTGGATTCGAACTCAAGTCCTCCTGAATACATGGCCAATACTATATCCACTGCACCACCTAGGTGCCCCATTGAATCTCAGTCCTGTCATTTACAAGCAATGAGATCTTGGGCAAGCCATACCCAATTGTTCTGGTTCTCAGTGTCCTCATTGATAAAAGAAAGGGGTGGGTAATCTCTCTTTTTCTTGTTATTAAATTTTGACACAAAACTGTGGTTCTCTACAGCTTGCTTTTCTTTTGAAATATTTAATACTTAAATATTTAATAATATAATAAATAATAATCAATACAATCAACCAACATCAAAATAATAAATAGCTCATGTTTATATAGTGCTCTAAGATTTGCAAAGCACCTCAAAAATATTATATCATTTCATTGTCACAACAACCTGGAAGGTAGGTGCTATTATCTCCATTTTACAAATGAGAAAACTGAGGCAGACAGAGGTTATATGACTTGCTTAAGATCACACAGCTAATATAAGTGTCTGAGTCTAGATTTGAATACAGGACTTCCTGGCTCAAGGTATAGCACTCTATCTATTATACCACCTAGCTGCTCAGCATTTTACACTCAAAGCTGTCCTGCTCATCTATGATTCTGTGATTCCTTCAGGCTGTCCTTCTATTTTCTTTTTCTCACTTTAAGAAGTGTTTCAATGAGTCTCTTTTCTTTCTTTTCTTTTTCTGCCTTTTTTTGGTAGCATATCTCCTCTCAAACTACCATCACCATTGAAATTCTTTTTTTTTTCTTTTTTCTTTTTGCAGGGCAATGAGGGTTAAGTGACTTGCCCAAGGTCACACAGCTGGTAAGTGCCTAGTGTCTGAGACTGGATTTGAACTCAGGTCCTCCTGAATCCAGGGCCAGTGCTTTATCCACTGCGCCACCTAGCTGCCCCCACCATTGAAATTAAAAAACAAAAACAAAACCTTCTTAACAAATATAGTTGAACAAAACAAATTTGCACATTCACTATGTCCAAAGAAGTATATCTCATTCTCTAATGTGATGGATCTGGTAATGTCTAAGGTTCCTTATAGTTCTAAATTCAACAATCCTATAAAAATCACTTAAAATCTCTGAGTCTCAGTTTCTTCATCTCTAAAATAGATATACCTATAGTAACTGCCCCTCAGGGTTGTTGGAAAGATCAGATAAAATAATGCATGTATAAGAGAGACAAAGGTCCTTACTATAATGCTGTCAGCTATGTTAGCTTGTGCTCCTCTCATTCCAATGTTTGCTTTATCAAAGCTTCAAGGCAATATGCTCAGGAACAACCTGCCCATGTCATGATGGGAGCAGAGAGTGCCATCAAAAAAAGAGGTATGTAAATTTGTAGCATCTTGCGGGGGCGGGGGGGGGGCTTAGTAGGAACTGCAGTCCTTCTGAGTGGACACATAGTCTTCACCTAAGGTGGAGAAGTAAAAATAATCAACTCATCTTGTCATAGCTAGGAATGAGGAGGGCTGGGTATATTACATTGAGAGAGGCAAGGCAGCAAGGTCTTGACAGCTGCCTGAGTTGTGTATGTGTGTGTGTTTGTGTGTGACTGTCTTTCACTTGTAGTATGCATTAGGTAGCAGAATGTATGTCTCATAAATGGTCCATACTCCCACTGAGTATTTTTGAAGCTGCAGATAAATGCATGTGCCTTATGTAAGGTGTTATATAAATGTAATCTGTTATTATGATCTTCATTGTTCGCACTAAGAAGATGAAGCTAGAGTAAAGATGATTGAAACACAAGATGGACAATGCAAAATTCATTTATATTTAGAATGAGGATTCAAGATATGATTGTCCCCACCTATGACAGATTTACTCTTTTAATTATTTTTTACTTAAGCTAACATGAAAATATTTTTGCACATTGAGTACATGCTTCATAGGGGATGTCAAGGGAGGCTGGAAAGAATTCTGTATGGCAGAGGAAAATCAATATAGGATTAAAAAATAAATAAATGAACCAACAAATATTTATGGAGCACCCACATCATTCAAGACTCTGTTCTAGGCACAGTGAGTGAATACAGAAATGAAGAAGACCTGTTCTATGTCCTAGATTGAAGAGATAAACATATCAATGTGGCAGAATATCTTTTAATCAATGAATTAAATGAAAATATGACAGGCATATATATGAAATATATGATTGACATGAATCTGAAAGGGACAGCAAATATACAAAATAACAGAATAAAGATCCAAAAATACGTCAATAGGCTGGAACAATGGGACGAATTTAACAAAATAAAATGTAATGAGGATAAACATAAAGTCCTTTCATTTATATAGTGCTTTATTGTTTACAAGGGGCTTGCCACAAAATGACCCTGTGAAACAGGCAATAGAAATATGGGGAGAGGTTTGATTGGGGACCCCCTAATCAACTGGTCCCCTGTTAACAGAAAAATGAAGTTTTATAATTTTTCCTCTTTCAGATTTTGAGTAATTATATTTACAGCTTGTAAAAGAAATAAAAGTTTGAGTGGCATCTGCTAAGAGACCTAACCACAAATTATAAAGAGTACAGAACTAGGAATGACCAATTTGTGCCTTATAAAGATCCACCCCTTTCAAGAATGGTGGAGAAGACTGATTTCAACAAAGAACAGACCAAAGGAGCTCAGTGAAAAAGAGAGGAGCAAGCCCAGGGAGCTAAATAGAGCGACATGCCCAGCAGAGATACTGTGCATGAGGATATCACAGAAGACAAAAGAGATAAGCACCCTATAGTGTCAGAGGTATGAATCGCTTTAGCCAAATGTTCCCTACATATGTTGTTGTTGTTGTTGTTGTTGTTATTCAGTTGTCTCAGCCATATCCTACTCTTCATGACTCCCCTTCTGGAGTGGTTTTCCATTTCCTTCTCCAACTCATTTTACAGACAAGGAAACTGAGAAAAGGAGAGTTAAGTGACTTGCTCAGAGTTACACAGCTAGTAAGTATCTGAGGGCAGATTTGAACTCAGGAAAATGAGTCTTCCTGACCCTAAGCCTGGAACTCTATGCACTGTGGTGCCACCTAGCTGCCCCCCTAAGTATATGCATTTCTATTAATGTACTTTATACACACTCTTTCTACTTACTATGTGTATTTGTGGGAGCGTGAACCCCAGGTCTCTAGGAAGAATATTCTGTTACTGCCGTTTATACTATACAATTTCAATAAATGCCTTTGTTTTGAGCTAATTGTTTCAACTAGCTTAAAATTGAAGGTAAGCACACTGGTGAGGGCTCATAAGCTATTCTTTTAATGGTATAAACTCACAGAAAACCTTAATCTTGGATTCCTGGATCTTGATTCTGTTATTTTAGAGTAACTGTCCCCTAGAAGACCAAATTTGTAAGTTTGAGGTTTGGGGGAAGGGTAACCCATTAGAAAGTATATTAAAAAGTATATAACTGGGGCAGCTAGATGGCGCAGTGGATAGAGCACCGGCCCTGAAGTCAGGAATACCTGAGTTCAAATCTGACCTCAGACACTTAACACTTACTGTCTGTGTGACCCTGGGCAAGTCACTTAACCCCAATTGCCTCACTAAAAAAAGTATATAACTAAGTTGCATATTGTCCAAAAGAAAGTGACCAGAATGGTGAGAATTGAAACATAATATATGATGGCTGTTTGAAGAAAATGAAGTAGTTTAGCCTGAAGAAGAGAAAACTTGGTAGTTGGGGGAGGACAGGACAGCATCCTTTTAGTACCACCCACCTATTTTATGCTTCCATGTAGCAGAAGGGATAGCTCTCTTGTGCTTAACCCCAGAGAGCACAAAGAACAATGGAAGGATGGTGCACAAGGACAGATTTCAGTTCAATGTGAGGAAACCACAGTAGTGCATTCCCCACTACCAAAGGGTCTGCACATGGAGGCTCAATGAGTTTTTGTCAAATATGCTGTAGAGGGGATCTTTAGCTTTTACAAGTACATGTTAAAATTAGATGGTCTCTGAGCCCCCACTTTTAACTCTACAATTCTTTAACTTCATAACCATTAAAGTTGTTCAACAAAGGGAGGTGATAACCTGTGAGGGAGAGTGATTTTAATATTTTGTCTGTTTGAAGTCTGAGTCTCCCTATATTGATCAAGCTAGAAGGGCAAGAAAATCAGCTTAGAAGCTTTGACTTGCGTCCATTTCCAACCTATTCTGGTTCCCCCCTCCTTAGGCAGTCTGGTGATACCCCATTCCAAGGGGATCACAATATTTATATAGTGATAAAACTAAAATTCTAGCTAGTCTGTCTAAAATATCTAATGAGTGGTCGCCAATAAATTATAAGCTTTAGCAAGAGTTCGATTTTTAAGCATTTATTAAGGAGAATAAGAATTTGGTAAAGAGAGAAAGAAAGGCCTACATTCATCTATCTATTAAAGGGAGAGCACATTTCTAGCTCGGCTCTCCGCCAGCGTCCTCAGGAAAAAGGCCCAGTCAGAGTGCCAGGCTCTCTCCTTCTTCTTCCCACAAGCAGACATCACTTCCTGATGCCAAAGCAAAGACGCATGGTGTTGCCCTCAGAGACGTTCACCTCATGGCACAGTTTTTCTACAGTAAGTCTCCAGCAGGTGGTGTCATTTCAATCATTGCAATAGTATAGACACTTGATAAGCTTTAGCTTAGTGAAGCTCAAAACCCCCAAGCTCAAGGGATCCACCAGCCTCATTGTCCTCTTGTAGCAAAGATTACAGGTATTTGCCACTGTGAAAATATTTTTTGAATGGACTTGCCTAATTTAGGGGGCTAAAGCTGACTGGAGGACTAATCTGGGACTTGTGACTATTTGGCTATCTGACTGCATTTAATTTAATGTGGGCCGTTGATAAAGTTCCACCACACTGCTCCCAAACTGATAGACTAAAGATTATAAAGGCTCTTAACTAAATAATCAAAGCAGAGTTTATTTATGAGATACTATTTCAAATTAGGAATACAGGGAAATAAAGTACAACCTGACTGTTTTCCTGAGGTCTCTTTCCACTGTGTCTCTTTCGCACCTGCTGTGCTTGGAACTTCTTGAATACAATAAGGGCCTTAGCCACCTCTGGCCTCAGGGCACGTTACACTTTCCCTGGTTTGTATTAAGGCCTGTAACCTTGTCAGCCCGGTCTCTCCTTTTCCGAACCGAACTCTCCTCTCTCCTTGTCCGGCTTCCCTCCAGTCAGCCTCTCTCCTAGTCCGTCCTCGAGTCTCATCTAGTCTCTCCTCTTCTAGTCAGCCCCCCTTCTTTCTCTTCTGTCCTTGCTCCTTTTCTTTTTTTCTAGTCCGTCCAATCCGTCCTTCAAGTCTCTTCCCTTGCTCTAGTCAGCTGTTCTCTCCTTCCTCTTGTCTCTCTATCTAGTCCGTCTCCCTCTAGTCTCCTTCCTTCCTTTTTTCTATCTAACTCCCAGGTCTATATATACCTTTTCTTCTCTCCACTCAAATCTCGGGGCTTCCTTCGCCCCCACAGACCAAGCTAATCCACCAGCCAGAGCTGCAGCTGGCGGGGGGGGGGGTGCTCTCAAGCCTTATGCCTCAGCACAGGCCATCCAGGATCCTTCAGATAGCTCCGCTCAGGTCGGAGCTGGGGGCTTCCCCCCCCCCAGCTGTCTGACCTGGCGTCTTGTATAGCCCACGGGGCTTTTTCACTCAGCTGAAGCTGAGGAGGAGGGGGAGAGACCCTGAGGGCCTAAGGCTTTCTAATCTCAGCCTAAAGGTAGGGTCCCCAAATCAAAATAAATTTCCACACCACCTCACCTGGCCTGAGCTTCATATCACCAGATGCATTTATGTAGAAGCTACCACGTAACTTAAAGACGAAATTTTTAGACTGGATAGGTATTTGACCTCAAAGATCTCTTCTAACTCTGAAAATCTATTAGTAAGTAATCATATGATCCAATTCCTTGGCCCAGGAGAGGTCAAGAGGACCTTTTGACACTATTTTATGATCTATAACATGTGTTCCATATTATTCTCTAGTTACCTTTGGTATCTAGAGAGCATACTGGTTTTTATATCCAGATTTGTTCATCTGGGCATTGATGATAACCTCTTTGCTCAAGATCTTCTAATTGTCCAGAAAGGAGAGAAGCAGTCTTTAATGGTATACTAAATAGAGAGGCATGCATATATGTAACAAACATGGACAAGAAAACTAACTAGATAGCAGGTTTGACTTTGCTTGTCATGATACCAGCTTCAACCTGGACAGCTCATTCTAGGTCATGGTGTTGTGTTGAATGGGGATACACCAAGTGGGTCTTCTTTGTGCTATTTATCCTCATCATTGCCAGAGAAAATTCCAGATAAGTTTAAAGACTGTTCCTTGATTGGGTGTTAAGTATAGGTTGGGGGAGTGTAGTTGCCACTAGTTATTAAGAGCACTGTTGATATTCTGGTAATAAAAATGGCAGGGGGGAAGGAGAGACAGGGAAATGAGCTGAGACTTAGCCAGTTTTTCAGGCTTTATGATTTAATAGGGTAAACATCCACCAGGTAAGTTATATGAAAAAATGTAATATCCCAAAGTGCTTAGGGATAGAAATTTCATTATTATTGTTATTGTCACCATTGTTCTCCATTTTTCAGACCCCAGTTCTACAAACAATGAGACTGAATGGAATTTGTCCAAGTGGAAAGAATCTTAATAGCCAAGAAACTTCTATTTCAGTCCCAGTTCTTCTGCTGAAGGATAGATTTCTTCAAGTGAAGATAAAACGACCATTTGTTGGGGATGCTGAAGAGAGGATTCCTCATCAAGTAGAGGCTGGAGATCCTATCCAACTTTGAAATTATATGATTCTATAAACTATAAGTATAATTGTATACAATTTTCTCCATCCAAAGTCTGAGCAAAATAATACATGCCAATTGTTATGAGAATAAGATAAACTAAAAGAAATATAAGGAGTATATCAATTTACACAATAGCTATTTTATAGGCAAAGCCTATATTGTATGGTCATAATTCTACCCATTCAAATTGTTCATTAAAATGGATCCATACTAGGGGGCAGCTAGGTGGCACAGTGGATAAAGCACCAGCCCTGGATTCAGGTGTACCCGAGTTCAAATACGACCTCAGACACTTGACACTTACTAGCTGTGTGACCCTGGGCAAGTCACTTAACCCCCATTGCTCCCCCCAAAAATGGATCCATACTCAGGGTCAATTTTTTTTATTCAGTTTCATCTACACACACAAAAATTGTTCATATGGATGTGTAAGTGGGGAAAAGGTGGGCATCTGGTGTAAGAGATGAGCAATGAAACACAACTTACATTGATTTATCATAATGAGAGCCCATTTTATATAAAACATGACTTACAAAGTAGTTTCCTCACAACCACCCTGTAAGGTCAATAATATAAGTATTTTATTCCCTTTGACAGATTGAGAAACCATAGATCATGGAATTCAAACAATCAAGAAGCATTTATTAAGTGCCTGCTGTGTTCTATATACTGTGCTGTGGATATAAATACAAAACTGAGACAACTCCTTCCATGAAGAAACATATTCTATTGTGGATATATGACATATTCACATGGAAGTTAATGTAAAACACAGACAAAAGAAAGATAAAGTGATTTGGGGTGGGGATCGCTAACAGTTACTGGGGACATCAGGTAAATCCCCTTGAAGGAGGTAGTACTTGAACTGAGCTACAAAAGAAGGCAAGGGTTCCAGGAAGTGGAGGTAATAAGGGAGAGTATTCTAGGCAGGGGGCACATCCTGTGCAAAGGCATAGGGGTAAGAGATGGAATGTCAAACAGTCACACAGTCTAAGTGTCAGAGATGTAATTTTAACCATACTGTCTTCTTCATACTTGTTGCTGGAAGCAAGGAGTACCTAGAGTTTACTATTCAAATTGATTTTGTATTTTCTTGCTAAAGTACAAATCTGGGGGAATTGATGTCAGATAAATCTCAGCTTCATCCTGTGAATACATATCACTTTTCCCAACTAATCATATCTTGTGGGATTTTTTAAAATTTCATTTTCATTTAATACTAAAATGTTTGTCTTTTAGAGTTAGGTGGAACTTTAGAGATTAACTATTCCTAATCCAAACACTAACTCATTGGGGGGAAATCTCTATCATATGGTCTTAGTTGTAATATTTCCAGTAGCAAGAAGCTCATTCCACTTTTAGACAACTCTAATAGCTAGGAAGCTTTTCATTATAATAAGCGAAAATCTGTCTCCCTATAAATTACATCCATTTTCTCTAATTCTGCCCTTGGAGGTCAAGCAGGTAAAACTAATGCCTCTTCACATGACAAACTTGTAGAGATTTGAAGACATTGATCACAATCCCTTAAGAAAGGCTTAAGTCTTTTCTAGGCTATATATTCTCAGGTCCTTCAACTATTTTTATATGTTAGGTTTTCCTGCCTTCTCAGAATCCTTGTGCCCTCCTCTGGGCACACTCCAGCTTCTCCATGTCTTAAAACATATTTCCTAGAACTAAATACAATACTCGAGGTGTGGGCATGACCATGGATAAGTGACTTAATCTCTTTAAACCTCATAATAACACATATAAAGCCTACCTTAGAAAGCTACTGTGAGCCTCAAATCAGATAATGCATGTAAAACATTTCACAAATCTCAAATTTACCATATAAGTGGCAACTAAACTATTACTTCCTTTGTCTGGGACATTCTTCTCCTATTAACACAACCTAAGAACACATTAGCATTTTAAGCAGCTGTTCTAAATTTTGTTAGCAGCCACTATTCCAGTTTAACACCTGATTTATGTCCACCAAAGATGACTTCACTGTCCCTGTTCTATCTTCCTAACTGTTGAAGCAAGAAAGCTCCATCATTTCCTTGGCAGAAGTCTCTAGGGCTGAGGCCTTGATGCTCAGAGTACTTCTTCCCTGTTGGCAAATGACAGGCTGAAGAGACCATATTCTACCTGAATCAGTGATGCTAGGACACTCAACAAGTACCTTTAGAAGAAGTAGATTTGAATCTCCAAGAGTTAGATGAGAGATGAAATCAAGCCAACAGCCTGCAGATACCATTTCCTGATGTTTTCTATATGTGTTACCTTAGACAAGTCACTACACTCCTAGACCTCAATTTCTTTATCTTTAAAATGGGGAAAGTGGGGCAGCTAGGTGGCACAGTAGATAGAGCACTGGCCCTGGATTCGGGAGAACCTGAGTTCAAATCCAGCCTCGGACACTTGACACTTACTAGCTGTGTGACCCTGGGCAAGTCACTTAACCCTCATTGCCTCGCAAAAAGAAAAAGAAAAAAAAGAAGAGTATAAAATGGGGAAGATTTGATTAGTCCAAACCAGAATAATCTTATTCTTGGATTCTAGTCACTGTGATTTATTTGAACCAATATTTTATGCATTGCACATGAGATTTTGAGTTTCTCTCTTTCTCCCATAAATTAGACAACTCTATACTACATCACTACCTAAAGAAAGTTGGAAATGCTTGGTCATTATTGAAATAAATTTTTGTTCTAACAGTAGTAGAGTGGTATAGTGGAAATAGTGGTGTCTCTAAAGGCAGAGGATATGGGTTCAAATACTACTTCTGATGCTTTCTATATGTATGACTTTAGAAGAGTCACAACCCCCTTAGAACCCAGTTTCCTCATCTTTAAAATAAGAGAGGTTGGACTAGAAGTTTTCTGAGGACATTTCCAGCTCTACATCTATGATTCTACATTCACATAGTATCTTATGTTTACAAAGTCTTCCTGAACACTCCATCTTATTTGATCCTCACAACAAGCCTATAGATTAAATAGTGAAAGTACCATTATCCCCACTCTGAAAATGGTGAAACTGAGACTCAAATAAAGTTGAAAGTGATTCGTGTAAGTTCACAGTTATTAAGGGCGAAGTCAGGACATCAATAAATGGGAAGTCATTTATTAAGGTTATACTACATGTCAAACATTGTCTGGCTCTGGGGATAAAGATACAAACACAAAGAAGTCCCTACCTTCAAGGAAACAACAGAGGGAAACAACATATGTAATGTAATGGTGGACAATAAATGGAGTTTTGGTGTGGGGAGTCAGAGGGACTGAGTGGAGCTTTAGGGCTTTTCCCAGAAGCTATGAGTATTGATTTGATTAACATTTCTAAAGTAAGATATACACTATTGAGACTGCATGTGGAACAGATGGCATGATGTTTCAGTAGGCCTTGATTTCTTCATGGATGTCTCCATGGGATGTAAAGCATGATCTGAGTTGGTTATAATGCATTATACAAGGTTGTGCTCATTTGTTCACGTAGCAGGTCAGTTCAGCACCATGGATAATTCCAAAGCTGCAAGGAACAGTTCCCCCAGTGAGATATGCTAGGTCTGTGGAGGTCAAGTCAGAAAGGTGGTTGTTTCTGATGGGAGGGAGCAGGGCAGCAGGAGAATAGATGTCAAGATGAATTCACAGATTCTAAACCCAAGTCCCTGCAGGACACTTTCCCGCCACTCCTCTGGACAGCTACCTTCCTGACCTGACCAAGGCCTGTCTCTCCTTCCTAGTTAATCATTTTAAGTTTTGAACTCTCCATGGTGCTAAACCACCCTGTAGGTGAATGAATGCAAACACATGTCACTTATCATAACCATTTCAGATAATGCTTTATATCCTACCTACCTATCCATCAAGAAATCAGGATGTACTGATTTCTTTGATATCATTATACCCTCCCCCCAGGACCTTCCCTCTCCTTCCTTCCACTCATCCTTTTCAGCTTTCCCTCAGTAGAATGTAAATTCCTTGAAGGAAAGGATTGGGCTGTCTTTTGCTTTCTTTGTATCCCCAGTGCTTATCACAGTGCCTGATATATATTAGGTACTTAATATTTATTGATTTACAAGACTTTTCCTATACCATGCTTCTTTTCTTTGATCAGACAGGTTTCATTGGAAATAGGGATAGTGTTCAAGCTTTTGAGACAAAAACTCACTATTTGACAAAAACTGCTGGTGAAACTGGAAAACAGTATGGCAAAATTAGGTATAGACCAATATCTCACACTATTTACCAAGATAAAGTCAAAATGGGTATATGATTTAGACATAAAAAATTATATCATAAGCAATTTAAGGCAACATGAAACAGTTTACCTATAAGATATATGGATAAAGGAAAATTTTAAGACCAAACAAGAGATAGAGAGCATTGTGAAATGTGTAAAATAGATAATTTTGAATATAATAAAGTAAAAAGGTATTGTCCAAACAAAAGCAATATAACCAAAACAAGAAGAAAAGCAGAAAATGGAGATGGGGGAGGGGGTTACACCAAGTATCTTTGATAAATGCCTCATTTATCAAACATATAGAGAATTAAGTCAAATTTGTAGGAAAATAAATTATTCCCCAATTGATAAATGGTCAAGAGATAGAAACAGGTAGTTTTCAGACAAAGAAATAAGTTATCTATATCATATATAAAAACACTCTAAATCACTATTGATTAGAGAAATATAAATTAAAACAACTCTGAGGTACCACCTACACCATTATATTGGCTAATATGACAAAAAAGGAAAATGATAAATGTTGGAGGGCATGTGGGAAAACTGGGACATGGACACACTGCTGGTAGAGTTGTGAACCAATCCAACCATTCTGGAGAACAATTTGGAACTATGCCCAAAGGGCTATAAAAGTGTATACACTCTGATCCAGCAATACCACTACTAGTTCTGTATACCCAAAGAGATCAAAAAAGGGAAAAGGACTAATTTGTATAAAAATATTTATAGCTGCTCTTTTTGTGGGATCTAAGAATGGGAAGTTGAGGGGATGCCTATCACTTGGGACATGGCTATGATGATGGTAATGGAATGTTATTGTGCTAAAAGAAATTATGAGCAAGATTATTTCAGAAAAAACCTGGTGACTTGCATGAACAAATACAAAATGAAGTGAGAAGAACCAGGAGAACATTGTACACAGTAACAGCAATGTTGTACAATAAACAACAGTGAAGGACTCAGCAATACAATGACCCAAGACAATCCCAAAGGACTCATGATGAAAAATGCTAATCTCCTCCAGAGAAAGAACTGATGGCATCTAAAACAGACTAAAGTATATTATTTTTCATTTACTTATTTTTTCCTTCCTTCCTTCCTTTCTTTCTTTTGGTTCAATTTTTCTGCCACAAAATGATTAAGATGAAAATATGTTTTACATGATTGTACATGCATAATCTGTATCACATTGTTTACTATCTCAGGGAGGGGTAGGAGAGGGAGGGAGGGAAGGATAAAATTTAAAACTCAAAACTTTTTTTAAAGTGAATGTTTAAAATGTTTTAACATGTAATTGGGGGGAAATAAAATATTATTTTTAAAAAAGAAAATAAGTACAGTCTGAATTTTCAGAGGGAACTGGGAGAGGAGATTGGAGCAATAGAAGAATCCAGTATAGAGGGGCCAGCTAGGTGGTGCAGTGGATAAAACACTGGCCTTGGATTCAGGAGGACCTGAGTTCAAATCTGTCCTCAGACACTTGACACTTATTAGCTGTGTGACCCTGGGCAAGTCACTTAACCCTCATTGGCCAGAAAAAAGAAAAGAAAAAAGAATCCAGTATAGAAAACATAGAGACCAAGACCAAGAATAGGAACCAAAATGATATTTAAACTGAATGTAATAATGTTTTTAAACAGTAATATGAAGTGGGCTTTAAGTGAGACTTAGAGAGGACTCTAAAATTTAATAGAAACATGAACAAACAGGCATCTATGTCCATTTCCCTTCATGGATTTGAGGCTTTCCTCATCAAGGGAGAGCTCTCTACCACAAAGTTCTGCCAGTGGATACCCTGAAAATTATGAAAGAAGTTCTCGTACCAATAACCATCACACTCTTGCCCTGAAACCAAAGTATCTCAAGGTCTCAAAAGGAGGAAAGTGAAGATGAACATCTTTCAGGGAGTTCCTGCACTGAGTTGAAAGCTGGACTACACTAAAGTACCTCTAAAGTCCTTTCCATATCTAAGATATGATTCCGAGACAGGGCTGTGGTGCAGTGGGTAGAGAGCTGACCTTGAAGTCAAGTCCTGATTCTGACACATAGAGGCTGTGTGATCCTGAGCAAGTCACTTGACCTCTAAGTGCCCCCAGGCAATTCAATAAGACCATAAGTTATAAAGCAGATTCCCATCTACATTGGTACAGGAAGTTCTTCACCAAGATTTCCTCCTACCAATAAAATCAAAGATCTGGTTCAAAATTAAAAAGAAAAATTTTAAATTTATGATTATGTGATTCCATGAAAGTTTTGTATGTTTGCTTTCTTATTTTTAAAAATAGAATATGAGGAATAGTTTGAGTTTTTTATTATTTTTCCCTTAGTTGGATAAATATGTCCTCTGATCAACAGAGTTGAAAATTAATCTGAATAGTTCTAAGAGAGAACAGAAATGACCATGCATGGCAGGGAAGGGTAGGAAAGAAATAGGAATTTATATTTATTTGGGGGGGTGGAGGCAATTGGGTTTAAGTGACTTGTCCAGGGTCACGTAGCTAATAAGTGTCTGCAGTTGGATTTTAACTCAGGTCCTCCTGACCTCAGTGCTGATGCTCTATCCAATGAGCCGCCTAGATGCCTGTAGGCATTTATTAAGCACCTACTATGTGCCAGACATTGTGCTAAGTGCTTTATAAAAGTTATCTCATTTGATCCTCACAACAAACCTGGAGAAAGTGTTATTATTATCTCCACTTTGCAACTGATGAAATTGATGCAGACAGGGGTTAAGTGGCTTGCTTAGAGATCACACAGCTAGCAAGTGACCAAGGCTGAATTTGAACTCAGGCCTTCCTGACTCAAGCCCAGTGCTCTATCTACTGAGCCACCTAGTTTCTGATTAAGCTGAGGAAAGGAGGAGAAGGAACCATGAGGAAGCATTTCTTCTGAGATTCAATACAATGATAGAAAAGAGCAATTGTCAACTGCCTTTGTGCTTCATGCTCTCTCCCCATACACATCCCTGCTAATTCTTCAGTGAGACTGCCATGCTGCTGTAGCTTTTACTTAATTGGTTTATTAATTTTATAATGCAATACTAGACTCTGGCTAATTGCACCTCACTAGATGAAGCAAGCATGTGCATGGGGGATGTCTAATAAGGATTAAAAGCTTTGAACCATCTTTTCATGGTTATTTTGATTCACAAGATATGGAATGAATAAGAAACTTCACCTCTCAAGTCCCAAGAAATAAAAATGAGATGGAGGGGAGAATAGAGCATGGGTATCTCTGGAAAGAGAAATTCAGCAATCTTCTTATCAGAGGACCCCTCTCCCTATTCCCACTACCCCTCCATCCCAGTCCCTTGTTCTAGGGCAAAGGCTGTTATCAATGGAGAAACCCTAATTAAAATTATTAACAGGAAGGAAGAGGACATTGTTAAATCCCCTAGAGATAATGCACATGTCCCAGGACCCACTAAGGGACTCTGGGTCCATACAAGACAGATTCAACCATTCGGATTTGATCCCCAAAAGTCAACCTCTCCCTTTGGCTCATTGCTATTACCTGGAGTTGATTCAGAAAAAAATCTCTTAAAATAAATCTTAGGTATAGGCATATAACTCAGTCCTAGGTTTTCCTCAATGAGGATAACAGGGTATCAGACCCATCTTGGGTCATTGTTGTTCAGAGGTGGAAGAAGGAAAAACCCCTCCTACTACCTACCTTGATACACTCTGACATGGAAGTCAAGAATATCTTACCAAGGAAAAGTAAAAGCACAGACACATGTAAATGATTTAGTTTTTTAATATCTCAGTTTTATAAAAGGTAGAGGGAGACTCTTCTAATAAGAGTTCATCTTCATCCCACTGAATCCCAGATTTTGAACATCTTAGAGTCAGCCCCAGGCACTGGGAGTCAATCAGAAGAGTTCTCTGATTCCTCTCATCAAGGAGCTAAAGCATTTGACTCCTTCTATGGAAAATGTTCTTTAGACAAAGCTCTCAGTCTTGCAATCTTATGAAGTTGACTGAGGGTAGAGAGAGAAGACCCATAAAAGTGACCCAAGGTTCTTCCCCTAATCAAGTCCCCTTTCACAGACTTACTTCTTTATTCCTCTCAACCAGGAAGATAAAAACATCCAGATGCACTTGGGAAGCCTAAACAGGTTTAGTTAGCAAGCGGTAGAGCTGATTTTTAAACCTATGTGCTCTGATTCCAAATCCAACAATCTTTCCATTATCCTACACTAGAATTAATTGCTTTCAGCTGGGTAAATAGGAAAGGTTTCATGGAAAAGGTAGCCCCTAAGCATGGTTTTGAAGGAAGAGAATTTCAACAAATAGAAATGTGGAGGGTAATCTTTGTTAATGCATAGATGGGAAAGGCTATTAGAATGTATGGGGGGGCAGCTAGGTGGCACAGTGGATAGAGCACTGGCCCTGGAGTCAGGAGTACCTGAGTTCAAATCCAGCCTCAGACACTTAACACTTACTAGCTGTGTGACCCTGGGTAAGTCACTTAACCCCAATTGCCTCACTAAAAAAAAAGAAAGTATAGGAAAACATTAGGATATAGCTATTGCAGGTTGGCTGCAATGTGGTGTGTGTTGGGGTGGTGTGGTACAATGAGGCTAAAGGTAAAGACAAATTGTGAAAAGGTAATTTCTATGTTAATAAATTTCTATTTTATCCTATTGGAAATTGAGTCACTGCAGATTTTATCATAATAATGATGGTTGGATTGATGGATACAGACTAAGACATTTTTCCTCTGGGGGGAGAGAAAAACTCAGACAGAAACAGCTACTATGACTGATAAATCCATGAATGGAGCCCCTGAACATCAAATGAATTATTTTGACCACTATGTTGAGCCTTAATTAATTGGCATCTTCAGTTCTGCCTGTGGTCTGTATTTGTGAATTTGTAAAATACCCCATCTCCCTTTCCCTGCCTTAATAGAGAACTAACTACACAGTCCTTAAATGCCTCTGCCAAATCTATCTGTAGTCTGAAGAGAGGACATTGGCTGGGTTGTGATTACATGGGTCACTTTGTTCCCAGAACTAAACCAAGACTGGAACTCCTGTGTGTCTCCTTGAATCTTTCTTGTTTGGGAAAAAAAGATCCATTAATGGTTTACATGTTATCAATTAAGACTAAATTTAACTATAAAATGGGTGGCACTATGTATCTGATCCCAGAGTGGGACTGTATATTAGTCAGTAAGGGAATACTGAGTTCCCTAAACCTGAATTGAAGGCAGTCAGTCAATACACATTTATTAAGGGTGGTGTGCAGTAGACAGGGTATTGGATCTAGAAGGTCTGAGTTCAAATCTGGCCTTAGATGCATACTAGCAGAGCTATATTTTAAACCGGATATCCCTGACTCCAGGCTCAGCATTCTACCCACAGCACTATCCAATTACTTCTGGGCTGGAAAGAACCTCAGGGGCCACCTAGTTCAACCCTTTCATTTTACAAATAAAGAAACTAGGGCTCAGGGAGTCTAATAATTTGCTCCCAAAATCTTTGTGGATTGATTGACCTGTAATCTTGAGCTAAGTACTTTAACCTTCTAGTCCTCAGTTTCTTCACCAATAAAACGAGGAAGTTAGATGAGATAACTTCCAATGATCCTTCCAGCTCTATACCCATGATCCTATGGCCTCTAGTGATCAGCACAGACATACAATTATTTTCAGGTCAGTCCTGGAAGTCTTTCTAGCTTTTATTCTGCTCATAGCCTTGAAAAGTCCGGGGTCTCCTTTATCCCATAAGGGTTTTGTATGTGTCTGTGTTTTGTGTGAGCATGTTGTTTTAGAGGAGAAGGAAGGAAGGAAGGAAGGGAGGAAGGAAGGAAAGAAGGAAGGAAGGAAGGAAGGAAGGAAGGAAGGAAGGAAGGAAGGAAGGAAGGAAGGAAGGAAGGAAGGAAGGAAGGAAGGAAGGAAGGAAGGAAAGAAGGAAGGAAGGAAGGAAGGAAGGGGAGAAGGAGAACAAGAAGAAAGCATTTATATAGTGCTTTAAGATCTGCAAAGCATGTTACGTATGTTATCTCATTTGATCCTCACAATGACCTTATAGGTGGCTGTTATTGTTATTCCCATTTTATAGATGAGGACATTGAAGCTGAGAGGGGTTAAGCAACTTACCCAGGTCACACAGCTAATAAGTGTCTCAGTCAGAATGTGTACTGAGCTTCCTGACTACAACTCCAATGCACTGTGCTTGTACAGGGTGGACCAAAAATCACAAAGGAGTTTCAATATTTAATAAGTCCTTTATTTTTTGTTTTTAATTTACAATTCCATAGCATCATATACAGTATATATAGGAAATGAATTTACATTATGTGTGAAAAATAAAATCTCATAAAGGGTGAAAAATAAAGAAAAATAATTTTCAGAAAGTTTTTAAAACACCATGACGTTTGGCCCACCCTGTACAAGGATGATAAATTGCAGAAAAGTAAACTAAGTCCCTCTGCATTTATATAGGGTTTCTTTCTTGGAGATAAGATCTTATAATCCTAGCTAGAAGGGCCCTCAGACATCATCTAGTCTAATTCTTTCATTTTACAGATGATGAAACTCTTGGTCAACAAGTACTAAGTAAGTGGCAGAGCATAGCAGGTATTTTAATTCAGTCTACTGACTCTAACCCAGCACACTTTCTTAGACCTTACAGAGTCCTTCCTCCTCCCCCCAAATATACACTTTGATCCAGCACCACTGGCCTCTCTCCTGCTCCTTAAACAATACTCCATCTCCTAACTCTGGGAATTTTCATTGAATGTCTCCCATGACTGGAACTCTCCACTTCCTCATCTCCACCTCCTGGCCTCTCAAGCTTTCTTTCAGTCCCATCTAAAATCCTACCTTTACAAGAAGCCTTTTTAGATCCTCCTCAATGCTTGTGCTTTCTCTCTGTTGGTTATCTCCAACTTATACTGTCTATATCTTGTTTGTATGTAATTGTTTGCATGATGTCTCTTCTATTAGACTGTAAATCCCTTGGGAGGAGATACTGTCTTTACTTTTCTCTGTATCTCCAACCCTTACCTGGCACATCAGAAGCTCTTAATAAATGTTCACTAAATGAATGAATGATGACTCTCCACTCTACCATGCCGCCATCCTCTATACTATAATCCATGGTTTCTTTTTTCATAGTGCCCCTTCATCTCCACACTGTGTGTTCACTAAGAACTCTTCCTGCTTCTCTGGACTTTGCTTTACCTCATTTTCTGAATAAAATTGAGTTTGCTATAAACACTTAAAGCAGTGGTTCTCAACCTCAGGTCCACAGATCACCCAAAGTGTCTGGGAAAAGATTTTTCCCTATAGATTTCCTATAAGGAAAAAGATACATCTTTCTTTTCACTGACGTCTAACTGAAATTTACCATTTCGTTCAATTATTTTAGAACAGTCTGAGAAGAGGTCCATAGGTTTTGTTAGACTGCCATGGACACACAAAAAGGTCAAGAAGGCTGACTCAAAGTCTTAACCACAGACAGCCCCTTGGAATAAATGAGCCGTGGCTCCTAAAGTGCCCAACCTCATATTTGACACCCTCAGGATGAAAGAGTTTGTTTTTATCCATTTGACATGTTATGGGTTCAAAGTGCTTGGATACACATGGCTTCATTTGGTCCTTGCAACAGCCCTGTGAAGTAGGTGGTGAAAATAGATAGTGAGGGAGGGAGTGAAGTAACTTCTCTAAGGTCATCCAGCTGGAGACTCAGGCCAGGTCTTCAGACTCCATATATGCCATGCTTGTTTCCTCATTATGACACCCTAGCTAAGAACAGAGGAACAAACAAGATGACTCCTCCAGCACCACATGGGCCCAAGAGCCTATAAAATCAAAGTAATGCCTTTACAAAGCATTGCTCAGGGAACAAGACAAATCAAGAGGCATTTCCTAATCTCAGAGTTTTTAGGGGCAGAGAAGGTAGAAAAACCGACTCAGAAATCCTTTTTTTTTACCTTCTTAGTTCCAAGCTACTATTTGCCTAGGACCTTCTCTAAGCCATTCTGGCTCCACCCCACCCCCCTTTGGATGTCCCAGCTGACAGATCCAGGAGAGCAAAGCTAGAACACAGCATGGTCCCTCTCTCTTCTGTCTAATTGCCTATCAGTTAGCAGCTAAAAAATTCCTTCATTATTGAAAAAGACTCATTAATCTCCTAACACAGTAACTCAAAGGTGACTAATTGTGCCTCTAATTAGGGAGGGGCTCAGCTGTCACTGTCCAGGAAAGCCCCACAAAGTGGTCTACCTCCTTTGAATGGTTTTGCTTTTTCACGTCTGAAGGCTGGGCTAGTGACTGTAGAATCTGACTGGCATGGTACACAAAATGACTGAGTCTGAAATGACCAGACTTTGAGACTGGTTGAGCCTGGGATTCTCCCTTAGTAAGACCCTGTGGTGACCTAGGCTGTGTGGGGAATAAGCCTCTGTGGGGATCTCAGATCCCCAGTCAGGAAGACTTATCTTCCTGAGTGCAAATCTGGCCTCAGACACTAACTAGCTGGGCAAGTCACTTAATCCTGTTTGTTTCAGTTTCCTCATCTGTAAAATTAGGTGGAGAAAGAAATGGAAAATCAGTCCAGTATCTTTGCCAAGAAAACCCCAAATGGGCTCACAAAGAATCAAACATGATTAAAACAACTGACCAACAACAACCACCCTCTGGCTCCAAGAAAATACCTAGAATTAGAGTCCAAGCAGTTCCACAAAGTTACCAGGGATGCACAGAAGAAAGCATCCCAACTGCATATAAGTCAACAAACATTTGTTGTACTCCAACAATATGCAAGGCCCTAGCCGCAGAAGGAAGCCCCCACCTCCATCTGTGAAGCAGGAGTCCAGAATGTAACTTATCACATAACCCATAGTAAGGAGTATATCATAGAATATTAGAGTTGGGAAGGGCCTAGTCTGGTCTAACTCCCCTATTTTAGATCTAGTCTAACTCCCTCATTTTGTAATTTTGTAATTGAAGAAAGCCCAATAAGGGAAAGTGACTTGTTAAATTACACAGTAAGTGATAGCAGAATCAGAATTTGAACCCAGGTCAGAGGATCTCCAAAGTTGAAAACAACCCTGGGGTTATCTAGTTTAACCTGTCTTTGAAAGAGAAGTCCCTTTACAACACAGAGTCCATGCCATTCTCTACTCTATTCTGTGAAGCCTGTGCTTCATTTGATTCTTTTAATTTATGTCTCTGTAGGTTTCATGCATGCATTGAGATTATCATACTCTGGCATTTCATAATCTGTCAGAATAAGCTCAAAACATCTGATGCCTTTAAAGAGGCAAAATTTCATTGTTGTTCATTCATTTTAGTCATGCCTGACTCTTTGTGACCCCATATGAGGTTTTCTTGGAAAAATGCTAGAGTAGTTTGCCATTTCATTTTCCAGCTTATTGTATGGACGAGGAAACTGAGGTAAACAGGGTTAAGTGACTTGCCCAGGAACACACAGGAGAATTTGAGGCAGAATTTGAATGCAGGTCTTCCTAACTCCAGGGCCAGCACTCTATCCACTGTACCACCTCGCTGCCCCAGAGGCACAATGGTATAGTAGAAATAGTACTGACTTTGGAGTCAGAGGACCTGGATTCAAATCCTGCCTCTGATGTTTATTATCTATGTGACTGTGGGCAAATCACTTATGCTCTCTTGACCTCAGTTTCCTTATCTGTTACCCTTCTAGCTTTGCCACTAGAACCTGCTACAAATTCAACCCTAAGGTACCCCGTATAAAACTCTGATTACTAATATTCATTCCCATGTACAATAAATGAGGTGTTTAATTAAGCCTTTTTTGCTAATGGTGATAGTGATAACCACAGGACTGCAGCTGATTTAGACACCAAAGAAAGGGAAGGGCAGTCAAAAAAAGAGGGCTTCATTCTCTACTCTCCTAAAGAAGCAAAAAGGCACCATGGACAGAGTTTTTCACTTGAAGCAATAATGGTAGGTAGCATTCGTTTAGAATTTTAAAGTTTGTAATATTCTTTGCCAGTATCATCTCATTTGATCCTAATAACAACCTGGGGAGGTAGGTGCTAATATTACTCCCAATTTAAATTCAAGGAAACTGAGGCAGACAGAGGTTAAGTTATTTGCCCAAAGTCACACAGCTAGTGTCCAAGGTTGGATTTGAACTCAGGTTTTTGTGACTCCAGACCTTGTACTCTAACCACTGTGCAACCTAGCAGCTTGTCAATTAGAAGAAACTGGGTCGAAATTCTGTATCTAGCCCTTATTTACCAGGCCTTAGTTTCTTTAGCTGCAAAATGGCAATAATGCCTATGGTGCCTGCCTTTCAGGGCTCCTGTGCAAATGGATGCCATGTATGTAAAGCCCTTTAAAACTATTAAGTGCTATGTAGATAGCATTTATTATATTTATAATAGTGAAAAAATGCTAGGAAAAAAGCCTAGAAGCCTGCGTTCAGAGGTCACTTCAACCCAACTGACTACAAAATTCAGTTTAAGCACCATTCTCTATATAAAGCCTTTGCTGATTCTCCTTCTTCCAACTGCTAGAATATACCTTACCAAAATAATAATGTTGGGACAGCTAGGTGGCACAGTGGGTAAACCACTGGCCCTGGATTCAGGAGGACCTGAGTTCAAGTCTGGCCTCAGACACTTGACACTTACTAGCTGTGTGACCCTGAGCAAGTCACTTAACCCTCATTGCCCTGCCCCCCAAAAAACCAAAAACAATTATTAATAATAACGTTATACATATTTTGCATGTATTTATATGTGAACATGTTGTCTCCTCCAATAGAATATCACCTCCTTAAGAACAGAGATTGTTACATTTTTGTTATCATATTACTATCATAACATCTGACACATAGTAGATAACTAATAAATGCTTGCTGAATGGTTGTTTGGGACCATAGGCAAGTTAACTTAACTTTTTTGGACCTCAGTTTAATCATCCATAAAATGAAGGTGATAATATTTGCATTGTCTACAGGATTGTTGTGGGAAAAGAATTTTATAAACTATAAAAAATATAAAAACATTAGCTATCATAAATGTCAAAATGTATATAGAACCATATCTAGGAAGGGACAACCAGAGCTTTGCCTCAAGATGACTAAATTGTAGAAGGCACAGAAATATATACCAGATGAGCTGTCCACCTCCTTATTCCGAAGCCACTACAGAAGCAACCTAGGAAGTTCTAGGGTCTCTTTCTTCCCCTGATAGGATGATGATATGGTCTCCCTCTCACCTCACCATAGTTGACTTGAGGACACATTTAGGGCTACGTTCCCTGGACACTATTTTGTGCTGCTTGGTCCAGGTGCCAAAACCGCTAGTCACAACTCTGAATATAGATTGAATTCACCTTGTCCCAGCCCTCTTCAGATTTCAATGAAGCATTTCCCTAATGAAATTGTTTCTTTTCCTTCTGTTTATTACACAATACTCCCCTCTACTGGCTGCAGGCAGGCACACAATTTCCCAATATGACTATCATTGTCCTCTGAATCTGCTGGTTGGTTTCTATTCTTAAACCCTTTGTCCTGTTCCTGTTGGGTCTAGAGAGAACCAGTTTAAGTTATTTAAGCAATAAACTTGGACTGGAAATCATAGTTCTGCTTGAATGTCCATTTAGCAAGAGCTGTGTGAATATTTGTCTACTCTGTGCCTATTTCCTCACCTAGAGAATGAGGATCAGCTGATGTTTTACTGGGATGAATCTATAGTTGGAGAGTGGAAGGTGCTTAACACATGCTTGTTAATTGATTGATTGATTGAAGGTACTTTACAACTTTAAATTCCATGAAATTCCTAATTTTTGTCAGAGGAAGTGCAAGCATGAAATAGAATTTGCTCCATTGTTAAGCAGACAAATCTGTTGATTAAATAAGTGCAAAGGAACTGGATTTGGTAGGTTTCATTTTAGAGACAACTGATAACATTTGAAACACCCAATATCAAACCTAAGTGTCCCATTCTAATCTACTAGAATCTCCATAGGAACACACAGAGAGTATCACAGTGCCAGGAATGGTATTCAAATAAAAGACTTGGAACTCTACAGAGACATAAGCTCAGTATTGTTTGAAATAGGTCTGTGCAAAAGCCCTGGGACCCTAGGTTAAGTGAATTCACTCTTTCTCAGATGAGTCTTGTTCCATGAGGTTCCAGGAGGTTGTATGGGGTTGAAAGGTAAAAGACAAACCCTTTGTGGGTATCATCTAAGACAGGAGAATAGTAAATGAATCACAAGTTTCTATCTCAAATAATTCTAATATAGGGTTAAGGATCTCTACATCCTAGTCAATCCTTCATGTCATAGTGCAAAAACAATTGCCCACACATGCCCACTTGCATGCCTAATAGTAAAGAGAACAGTTTAAGAAGGAGGTAATGGCCATTCAAGAATGATGGAACAGAAGGAGGGACTCGACTGTCATGGATCCTTGGGGATCTTCTGGGAAGGGGGAAATGCTTCCATAAACCTGGAGCTGTTTATAGAGAAAGAACAGTTCAAAGAGATACTTCCACAAAGACTGCTTTCAGGAGGAGATGTGCTTCTGGACCTCATTATAACTGAGGAGAGCCTTAAAGGGGCCCCTTATCTTCTGAAAACAGGGGGAAGACTTGTTCACAAAGGAGGACATGTTGCCCAGGGAGGCAGGGCACTTCAGCTCCTCAACTTCATCCCCACCCCAAAAACATTAGCATGATGTATTCACATGTGAGAGAAGAAAAGGAATTCAAAGGAATAGTTGCTGTCCAAGCAGTGTTAGATCATCAAGGAAATTGTACTCCTGCCCACCATGGTAGGAGGGTAGGGTGCCTATTCATCCCCAATTATCTTCACTGTCTGTGAGACCAGTACTTTGCTTTCTTTAGGAACTTGTATTCTTCTAGGATGTACCTCATAAACAATTTCCATGGAGGAATGATCAGAAAATGACCATATGGCTCAAAAACCTCTGGACTGACAATGAAGCTGTTGCCTGAGCCAAAACTCTGGTGATCTCTAACCTAGTTATGGTTCTTATGAATATGAAAAGCAAATGATAACCTGAACAGAAAAAGCAGTGTGAATGATGTTACCAGAGAAATGTATGACTAGAATTTAATATGGGTCAATCATAGAACAAGGTCAGGATAACTGGTAAACAACCTACCTACTCCAATGAAATCAATTAATCAACAAGTATTTATTAAATGCTGTTGGTGCTACAAAGGAGAAAAAAAGTGAAACCACCCTTTCCCTCAAGGAGTTTATACTCTATTAGTATCCACGCAATATCAAAACAATGCAAGAAAGGTTCCCTCATACCTTGCTCCATAACATATTTATGGGAGGATGTAGACAAGAGTCACAGAGGAAAGGTAAACATGGATGAGTTGTGATGTACATAATGGGAGGAGGGACCCTCATCAATAAGATCAGAGATCAATTGGAGAATTGAAGCATATCATCATAAGCACTCATTGTTTGGTAAAGTAATAGGAATTCCATGATCTCATAACCTTGTTACAATATAAAAGGAATAGGGGCAGCTAGATGGCACAGTGGTTAAAGCACCAGCCCTGGATTCAGGAATACCTGAGTTCAAATCCAGCCTCAGACACTTGACACTTACTAGCTGTGTGACCCTGAGCAAGTCACTTAACCCCCATTGCATGCAAAAAAAAAATATATATATATATATATATATATATAAAGGAATATATCCACTCTCCTTCATACATAAATGGTACTTTTCTTCCATATAATTGCAGAGGAAGGTGGCCAAGATAGTTTGAGAGACCTGGAGAACATTCTGTAAGATGATTATTTAAAGGAATCATACAAGTTCGCCTAGGGAAGAAGAGATTGATTATGAGAGGGGCAGAGGAGCAGCAGGACAGGGAAACATAATAACAATCTGCAAGTCTTTGAAGGAACATCTTGAGGAAGAGGATTATACTTTTTGTGCTTGGCAACAAAAGGCCAATCAATAAGAAGCATTGGGTTGGGGCTGGAGAGAAAAGTAGGTCAAGGTTCTAAGTGAGGAAATATTTCTTTACAAATTTGAGTTATCCAAAAATAGAATGGTCTATCTCAGGATGTAATGAGTTTTCTGTTTCTAGAGGTCTTCAACTGCAGTCTGGGTAACCACTTGCCAAGTATTTTGTAGAGGGAATTCTTGTTCAGGTACAAGTTGAATTAGATGGCCTTTGAGGTCCCTTCCAACCCTGAGCTTTGGTAATCTGCTAATATTGGCTCAGTTCTGTAGCTGACAGCCTAGAAATCTAGATTTTAGTCTCCTTACTAGAGAAATGCAGATGGGGTGATCATCCTCATGCAAAGTCAACCATGCATACAGATGTTTTACGTGGTCAAATTGGCAGCCAGAGCCTTGCCTTAATAGCCCCCATCTCCAAAGCATTTCCCAGATCCTAGCAGACTACAGAGTATGAGGCATATAGCTTACTAGGGCTATGAAAGGAATCTATACTCTCCTATGAGCTTTATTTTTTTCTTGGAGTTATCAACATGATGGAAAGTGCATTGGGCATAATCCAGAAAGACCTCAGTTTGAATCCTGCCCCTGCCACTTAGTACTTGGGCAACCCTGGCTAGGTGATTTGGCCTCTCCAAGCTTAAATGGTTTCTTCTTCTGTAGAATGGATCTAATAAAACCTGCGGTATTTTTGTGAGCATCAGGTAAGATGGCACATACCTAAAGTACTGAGCAAACACCTAAACACTATAGAAAGAGAGACATAACATGATGCAGTAGAGAAGAGCTTCATAACCCAGGTCTCAGGCTCTAGCCTCATAGGAAGACCTTGGTTCAAAGAGGGCCTCTGGCACATAAGGAGAGGGGGCAGAAACATTAAATCACATAATCTTTCAGTGCCACCTTTCAAGAAATTCATGAGGGTTCCTAACCTGAGGTCTGTGAACATCTTAGAAAACATTTTGACAACTATATTTCAATATAATTTATAATCCTATGTATTTAAAAAACATTATTATGAGAAAGAGTCCATAGGATTAAATGGATTGCTGAGTCTATGGCACAAAAAAAGATTAAGAACTCCTGTTCTGAGACGATAAATTGCAGAGCATTTACCAAAATGAATTGGGAGATGATGGTGTTCCATCACTAAGAGTTCCCTATAACAATACAACTGGAGAGAGACAGAGACAGAAAGAGAGATTCAGAGAGACAGACGGAAACAAAGAGATAGACAGAGACAGAGAGAGAGAATGCCACACAAGTGTTTGCTATTATTATTATTATCTGTGCAAAATAAAGAGCTCTTAAACATACCCCTAGAATATATGAACTAGAATTCAGAATAATTTCCTTTATATAATGTAATCTGGGCTGTGTATCAGTTACTGAGTCATCACTAGCTCAACCTTCTGGTTAAGAATGGGCAATACTTTAGGGGGTGGCTAGGTGGTGCAGTGGATAGAGCACTGGCCCTGGATTCAGGAGTACCTAAGTTCAAATCTGACCTCAGACCCTTGACACTTACTAGCTGTGTGACCCTGAGCAAGTCACTTAACCCCCATTGCCCCGCAAAAAAAAAGAATGGTCAATACCAGCTCCAAGGCATGTACCAAGCATAAAGTGGGCAAGGAGATTTACAGACATGCCACAATTCTTCCTCCATATCAGCTTCCTTCCTCTGGGTCAAGGCACCATTGAAGTGAATGGTGTACACATGAGAGGAAAATTGCCTCTGCTTTGAATATTCACTAAGGTTATCTCTTCTCTCCAGAGACAGGCCAGTGTTCTCCAAAGGCAACAAAGCTATGAGCATACTCAAATCCATTGAAAAGTCACTGTTCTTTCCTCCTAAATACTCTTAAGTTCAATGCCTTCTCCTCAAAACAGATAGGGAAGCAGGACATATTTTCATCTGGTTTCTTGGAATTCTATATTTCCTTAATCTATGCATTCTTAACTTTTTGTGTGTTATGAGACCTTTAGCACACTGATGAAGGCTAAGTAACCCCTTCTCAAAATAATGTTTTTAAATGAATAAAAAGCAACTACATAGTGTTGCAAATGAAATAAATTATATTGAAATATGGTTATCAAATAATTTTTTTTAAGTTCACTGACCCCCACTTAAGAATTCCAACCTAATCAATGTGTTGACCACTGAAATCTACAGCTGTTTACTTCCTGGATGTTCCCCAATGTGAGAGAATCATAGAAATGAAACAGTTTCCCCTTTTTTCTGCAAGTCTCTTGTCTTCCTGCCCATGATCCACTTAAGTCTATTATTATTTAGAAGCATCTCCCACTCTGCCAAACTCTGTGACAAACCCAACAGTCCTTCAGAAAGTACTTCTTGAGTCTCTATACTGTTAAAGTCTCTGTTCCAGGCACGCACCCCATGCAAAATGTAATTCTATATCCTCTCTCTCTCTTCCAACACTCAATGTCCTTGTCCGTGGTTCTGTAAAGCCCAGACTATTCTCTTTGCATCCACCCACCTGTTGGGAGTGGATAGAGATATAGGGACCTGAAATAAAAAACAACCCACAATGCCAGGGTTGATGTATCAGCTGGCACTTACTCTGTAAGGCTTCTCTTGCTGCAAATTTGACCCCAGTTTTGAAAACAACAGGAATTAATGTCCTTATGCTGGCCTTGAATTGAAGCATCCATTGTCTCTGTTTCCCAATATACAGAGTAAAGATGTAGCTAGGGAATTGTTTCTTGATGATGGAGTTTGGAGGGGAGAAGAAAAGAAAGACGTTATGCCCATGCTCCCTCCCTCCCATCTACTCATCTACCTCAGAAGGCCAAACTCAGAGAGAGCCCTGAACTGAGAACACTCTCAAAGTCAATAGATTTAGCATCTAAACATGACAATTGTTTCTTGCTTTGGGGAGGACATTGTTTCTATTGATCTGTGCTTATACTCAGTTCAATTATATAAATTTGTCTTCTGAGGAACAATAGTAACTGATAATTCTCCTTCTAATTGCCAGAATTACAACCATCCTGGTGCTCCTCCCCCCAGCATAGGTTGTCCTCTCAGGGGCATGTTCTTCTAAACATTTTGTATGGAGAGGCTAGCCAGAGAAACAGAAGAGCTCTGTCTACTGCTCCCACAACCAGAGAAATATGGGGTGGTACAGTTATCAGAAACTTCCTGGCTCACTCCAGTGGAGGGAACAGCTGAAGTGTAGAAACTCTATAGGCTCAATTCATAGCTGCCCTTCAATTCAATTCAACAAACATTTAGTATGCACCTATTGTGTGCTGAGCACTTTCTAGTTACTAGAGGAAATATAGAACATAGATAAGGGTCCCATCTCATAGAACATATAGTCTGTAATCAATTAGAGGATATAATACATACACAGATAACTGTAATGCAGGATAATCTATGATAAGTACATCAAAGAAGTCCAATCGGCTCAAAAAGGTTATTAAAGACCTGAAGAAATAAGGCAGTGTTTTTATAGGAGGTGGCATTTGAGAATTCTAAGCACAGATTTTAAAGACTAATTAAATATCAGACGAAATGGGGGAAGAGCTCCTTTTACACTGCCTCCAGCATAAAGAAAAATATTAACAAAGTCATGGTGGAGGGGGGGAGGCAGGAATTACAGAGCATGTTCAGGATGTATGGAGCAAACTACCTCAGTTTACCCAAATAACTCGAGGAGACCACCACGTCAAACAGAGACAGATTTATTACATTCCCATAGGAATGGGCAAGCTCAATACCTGAACCACACCAGCTAATACATGCCTTGACCTTATATAGGAATGTTGGTCAGAGGGGAAGTCCCCACGCACACTAGGTCGAGTTCACAATCTAACATCCAATCCTGTCTCACCCAGGGTGTGTGTTCAGCTCGTGATCAATGTATGGAGACATGCATACGTGTTCCAGGAACAAGGGGGAAAAGGGGAGGGGGAACAAGGTCAAACCAAAGGAAGAGGAAACAGGGGAGTGACAGTCAGATGTTTCAGATCTCACAGTTCCCACTGACTCCCCTCTCCAGCCCCCTGTCTCTAAAGATATTCAACCTGAATAACAGGAAGAGTCACTCAGGTGCTTTAGCATTGTTTTGTAGTTGTGTTAATTCTAGAAGGATGACAGGGTTAAAATTTATCTTCGGCTATGTTGGGAAGTCAAAGAAATAGAATAAAGAATAAAAGAATAACACATTGTTGGGACCCTAGGGTCAAGGGGATTCTGCTCTGAGAAAAAGAGACATGTTACTTAACATCTGGTCTCAACTCAATTGCTGCATCCTGTGCTGAGCCCCGTCCTTTCTTCTTGAGTCCTGAGTATTGAATTGGTGGGCTAACTCCCTGACCCACTGACTGGGGTTCTGACACATGATGGATTGCAGACAAAACTAATATGTAGCTGACAAGTGGGGAGACTGAGCAGAAGTAAAAATACTGTTAATTGGCAATAAAACTTAAAGGAGACAGTAAGAATTTGACAAGCAATAAACTTCTAAACGAACTATACTGGGGCAGGGCTAGGTACCTTCCAGACCCCATCCTCAGAGTTTAATCTGACTCAAATCCATAATCATATCATACAAGGGGCCAAAATGTTGTCCAATTGAACTGATGCATCAAGCTGTGTTATTTACTGGGAGTAATATGAGGTAAGACTGATAAAATGCTAGGGTGGCTGTTCATGAAGAGTCTTGAATACCAGGCAAAGCAGTTTGAAATTTACTTTAGAGACAATAGGGAGCCACTGAAAATTTTTGAACAGAAAAGAGATGACTATATCTGTGAATAAGGAAAATTAATAGAGCAAACATCTGAAGGATGATTTGGGGAGGCAAGTGGCAACAACAAGCCAGGCCTTCCAAAATGCATTGTGAAAAAATTTTTTTCAAAATTCAACTCTCCCCCAGTCAAATTTCTGAATCAATTTCCTAATCAGTTCTTTTACTTGTAGATTTTCTAAAATACCAGCCCACTAAGCAGTATTTCTAAGGGCTCAGACAACCTCTTTTTATTTTGGAGAAGAGGGAGCAAAAATTTCATATTTTTGTGGGTATATGACTAGTTTCCCTCTGGGATCACCCCACTCAGTCACTTGAGTTTGCAAACCATTCAGTTTCTGAACTGGAAGAGACCCTAAAGACCATCACTGGAAGAGACTCTAAAGAGTATGTTGTACAAATTCCTCTCTATCAATCAAGAAGCATTGATTAAGATGCCTACAATGTATCAGACATTAGTTAATGGGGTTGCAAAGACATAAATTAAACAGTTCCTCCTTCAAGGAGCTTATATTAATAAGGGGAAACAATGTGTACCTGTACATAAAATATACACAAAATAAACACAAGGCAACTTGGACCAGGAAGGAACTAGCTGTTAGGGACATCAGTCCTCATGTAGAAGGTGGCATCTATGCTGAGTGCTGAAGGAAACTAGGGTGTTTAAGAAGCAGAGGTGGGGCAGCTAGGTGGCACAGTGGATAGAGCACTGGCCCTGGATTCAGGAGGACCTGTGTTCAAATCCAGCCTCAGACATTTAACACTTACTAGCTGTGTGACCCTGGGCAAGTCACTTAACCCCAATTGCCCAGCAAAAAATAAAAAATAAAAAAATATTTTTAAAAAAGAAGCAGAGGCGAGGATAGTATTCATTCCAGGCATAGAGGACAATCTGTCCAAAGGCATAGAAAAGGTAAATGGAATGTCATGTTTGGGGAACTACAAGAAGGCTAATTTCCTGAACTAAAAAGTGCATGACTTTGTAACCCTGGGCAAGTCACTTAACCCCAATTGCCTCACCAAAAAAAAAAGTGCATGAAGGGGAAGTCATATATAATAAAGCTGGAAAATTGAACTGGAGCCAGGTTGTAAAAGACAGTAAATACCAAACAGAGGAGTTTGATTAGTATTTGATTCTAGAGAAAATAGGGAGCCATTAGAGTTTATTGAGAAAGAGAATGACATGGTCAAAGCTGTGCTTTAGGAATATCACTTTGACATCGGTCAGGAGGGAAATTGAAAAGGTGAAAGTGATGGATCTAGGAGGCTATTAGAATAGTAGTTGGGGCAGCTAGGTGGTGCAGTGGATAGAGCACTGGCCCTGGAGTCAGGAGAATGTGAGTTCAAATCTGGTCTCAGACACTTGACAGTTACTAGCAGTGATACCCTAGGCAAGTCACTTAACTCTGATTGCCTCTAACATCCAGTGCCATCTCCAGTCATCCTGATGTGTATCTTGCCACTGGACCCAGATAACTCTGGAGAAGAGAGTGGGGCCAGTAACTCTTTTTTTTTTTTAATTTTTTTTTTTTTGGTGAGGCAATTGGTGTTAAGTGACTTGCCCAGAGTCATACAGCTAGTAAGTGTCAAGTGTCTAAGGCTGGATTTGAACTCAGGTCCTCCTGAATCCAAGGCTAGTACTCTATCCACTGGGCCACCTAGCTCCCCCATACCAGTAACTCTTAAAGAGCCCTCCCTTACTTAAATACAATTTACTTCAAGTAATGACATCACTTCCTGATGTCATGGTCCTCTTCGAGAATTAAGAACAAGTAACAACAAAATTAGTAGTGATGAGAGGCTAAAGTACAGTGATGGTCATATAAGTAGAGAAAAGACTGATGGGAGAAATAGGCACAACCAGTGTATTGGATATATGAGGTCATAGAATGTGAGGAGTTGAGGATGATCTCAAGATTAAAATACTGCATAGTAGCAAAGATGTAATGTCTTAGAGGGGTAAACTTAGAGGGAAAGATAAAGATACTGGTGTGGATATATTGATTATGAGATGCCTATGAGGCATAGTGTTCAAAATGTCCAATAAGACGTTGGTGATACAAAACTAGAGTTCAAGAGAGATAGTAGGGTTGGGTGTATAAATTTGAGAATCATCTGTGAAGAGATTAGAATTGAATCTATGGGAGTTAATGAGGTCACCACAAGAAAGAGTGGAGAGAGGTGATGAAATGGTTCAGTATAGATCCTTAGGGAACACTCCCAGCTAGGGGGCAGTAAGTGGGTTATAATCCAACAAAAGGGACTGGGAAGGATTATTCAAATAGCTAGGAGGACAACCAACAAAGAGTAATGCCATGAAAATTCAGAGAGGAGAGAGCATCCAGGAGGAGAGGATGGTCAACAACATCAAAAGCTGCAGAAAAGTCAAGAAGAATGACTATTGAGATAAGGTTGTAAGGCCATCGGAATTGGGCAATTGAGAGATCACTCTTCTTCCTAGTCATATGACAAATGATGTGGTAGATTATCCACTCTCTCTAAACCACATCAACTCTCTAAACCCCACTAAAAGAAAGGAAGGAAGGAAGAAAAGAAAGAAATTATGCACCAAGTGTAGAATAATTAGAGTTAAATCCACAAGAGAAAAAAATGCAAAACCCCAACGAGAGGGTCCTACATAATCACCCATGGCGATCTTATGAATTAACTCTGGAAATTGGGCGCTCACTCATACTCTTCCACTGCAAGTCTTCCCTGTTTGCTGCAGAAGTATAAGCTGACCCATAGGCCCATACAAGTTCCCACACTTCTTCAAAGTGTCTGCCCGAACATCACCCCAACCCAGCCTTCAAAGACCTTCAGTCACTGACACTGTCCAGCTATATGTAGTTGAACTGAAAGGTGGGTAAGAAAAGTTGAGAAATTACTGCCTTTTTACTAGATGTTGACCCTAGGTTATGGATACCCAAAGCTGCACAGACTATGCCTAGAACACTCTCTCCACAGTGGCCATCCCACCCATAAAAATGGTCAATACTGATTCAACTCAGCCATGAGAAGGAAAGGAGTAGGGCCAAAAGGAAGAATCAAGGTAGGGTTCCAGCATAAGCAACTGTGCTAGACCTGAAGAAAGGGAAATGAAAACTATCAAGGTCAAATGCTGTCCTTTCAGCTGAGACAGTGAGGAACCCACTAGCAAATGGGTCGGAGGCCAGAAAGTGGGTGATAGGGAAATACAGAAAAGACTTCAATAAAACCCTAGAACACAAGAAAATAAAACAACAGAAAATCTTCTAAAACCAAAAGGATGAGTAGTAAATTCAAGGAGAAAGTAAATACAAAGCTTGCTTTTAAAATTTTATTGACAATTACTAGCTGTGTGACCCTGGGCAAGTCACTTAACCCTCATTGCCCCACAAAAAAAATTTATAGCAATTTGTTTTGTTTGGTTATGAATATTTGTTAAGAGTTTTCTTTTTTTCCATTGTGAGAGGTTCAAAAGAGAAAAATAAATGCTTATTAATTGAGACAATTTTTTAAAAAACATTATAATACAAAGGAAAATTAACCAGTACCTGATGAAATACAGAATCCTGTGGACCCCCAGGAGAGCAAAGAACAACAACACAAAACTCCAGAATGGTTTAAAAGAGAAATGAAATCCATAAAGCAAGAAATTAGGTATGAATATAGGTCAGAACTTAGAGCCCTAAATACAGATTTTTAAAAAAAACTGAATTAGCAGGTTAGGAAAAAATGAATTAACATTATAGAATCTCTAGGGAGAAAATAAGAAATTAAACCTCGAAAGACTTGTATGATCTGATGTAAATTAGGTTGAACAGAATTAGAACAGTTTATACAGTGACTGCAATACAGTAAAGGGAAACAACTTTGAAAGATTGAAGAACTATGATCAATGTAATTGTAATGGTCAACCATGACTTCAAAGGACAAATGATGAATCATGCTTTCTACCTTGTGTAGGAGAGGTAAATAGACCAGAGATGCAGAATGAAATATATATGTTCATATACAGCCATTATATGAATTTGTTTTGCTTGACTAAACATTCTTCCTATAAGGGAGAATTTGTATTTTCTCTGGGGGGCTAGTTATGATGAGAGAGGTGAATAGTAACAATGATGACAAAAAGGAAGAATAGAGTATCAATGGAACAATAAATAGAGCAGAAAAAACTCAGAAAGACAAATAGAATAGTTTTAGAATTACAGTGTTAAATTTACTCCATATTTTTTTTTGGTAGGCAATGGGGGTTAAGTGACTTGCCCAGGGTCACACAGCTAGTAAGTGTCAAGTGTCTGAGGCCGGATTTGAACTCAGGTACTCCTGAATTCAGGACTGGTGCTTTAACCACTGTGCCATCTAGCTGACCCCTTACTCCATATTTTTAAAAAGCAAATACATAATAGAGGTAGGCAGCTTAGTGGCACTAGGATTGAGTGCCAGGCCTAGAGGCAGGAAGACTCATCTCTCTAAGTTCAATTGTGGCTTCAGATACTTATTAGTTGTATGACTGTGCAAGTCACTTAAGCCTGATTTTCTCAGTTTCCTCATCTGTAAAATGAGCTGGAGAAGGAAATGGCAAACCTCTCTAGTATCTCTGCTAAGAAAACCCCAAATGGGATCACAAAGAGTTGGATACAACTGAAATGATTGAACAAACATGGTTTCACATACAATCCTTTTTTCCACTGTTTTATATGTTGAAATCATGTATATTGATTTCTATCAAGGTGATAAGAATAACAAGAAAATTAAAACAAAAAAGTGAGAGATTAACCAATTCAGAACACAGAAATATCAAAATGGAGAATAAACCATTGAAAGAGAAGCCAGAGGGGAAGCTAGGTGGTGCAGTGGATAAAGCACCGGCCCTGGATTCAGGAAGACCTGAATTCAAATCCGGCCTCAGACACTTAACACTTACTAGCTGTGTGACCCTGGGCAAGTCACTTAAACCTCATTGCCCAAGAAAAAAAAAAAGGAAGAGAAGCCAGAGACAACAACATCAAAATAAATTAATAGATAGATAGCTAGACAGACAGATAGATGGATAAATAAATTAATGAATGAATAAATGGGTGAATGAATGAATAAATAAGTGGATGGATAGATAGATAAATGAATGAATGAATAAGAGAGCAAGTGTATAAATAAAAATAGATGGATAGATGAATGAATAAATGAATGAATGGATATATAGATATATAGATAGATGATAGATACATGATAGATGATAGATACATGATAGATGAATAAATGGATAGATAGATAGATAGATAGATAGATAGATAGATAGATAGATAGATAGATAGATAGATAGACAGAAAGATAAATGGAAGCATGAATTCTATCCAAACCAAAGCAACTGATTGGAGATTTTGAGGGTTTGCTATGACAAACATCTTTAAAACATTGCTCTTAAATTTTTAAGGATTGATGCTATATCCAAGTGATTGTGCCCAGACAGACTTTTGTCTATAGTAATGTTCTGGTCTCCATATGGATTTGGGGGGAGGGAGGAGTTTTTGAGTTATCAGGGTACTTTGGTGTCTGTTTTTATCATCTGTGGATTTATCATCTCTTAGTTTATGAAGGATTGTAAGTTTCTCTTGTATTATTTCTGACTATATGATCATATCTTTCCTGATATTCAGTACATGATAAATTTTTGTTCAAACTTCAGTAATATTCTTCATAGCTTCTACCATTCTTCTGCATAATCTTCATCAGTTAATAAGTCTAAAGTTTTTTTTCTTCTTTTTTTTTTTTTGCAGGGCAATGGGGGTTAAGTGACTTGCCCAGGGTCACACAGCTAGTAAGTGTCAAGTGTCTGATTCCAGATTTGAACTCAGGTCCTCCTGAATCCAAGGCCAGTACTTTATCCACTATGCCACCTAGCTGCCCCTGTAGACCATTATTTAGAGGGAAACAATGACTCCTTTTGTAGTTGAATGAAAGTGTGAGGGTGTAGGTGCATTGGAAGCAATCTCCCTTCATCTCTAGCAGCTGAAATGATGCAGGAATGATATGTACCTTATCTGTGATTTTAATCTCATATATTCTATTACTGATTATAAAGAGTTGGTGTGGTACTGTCTACTAAAAATATGATTCTTGATTTTTTGTAGACCAATGTTAAGTCCAGGTTACTGTGGGCAACGATTCAATCTATGATAATGACCCAGTTCCAGAACAGTGTTTTGGTAGAGTTATCTGGGATGTTTTTTTGTTTTTTTTTAGTGAGGCAATTGGGGTTAAGTGACATGCCCAGGATCACACAGCTAGTAAGTGTTAAGTGTCTGAGGCCGGATTTGAACTCAGGTACTCCTGAATCCAGGGCCAGTGCTCTATCCACTGTGCCACCTAGCCGCCCCTTCTGGGATGTTCTGAGGTCTGTTTTTGTGCATTGGGCATTTGCTATCTGTCAGTCAGTAAAATATATCATTACCATTGTTGTTATATTATCATTGTAGCAGATGTTTATGATATTAGAGCTAGGAGGGACCTTTAGAGATTACCTAAATGCAACACTTTAATTTTACAAGAAAGGAAATTGAGGTTCAGAAAGGTGAAGAGAGTTGCCCCAGCTCACCCAGTGGCAGAACCAAGATTTAGAGTCTGATTTTGAATCCTGTGCCCTTCCCCAAACTCTGGGCCATTACCCCTAGATAATGCAACACATCTGCAGGTTGTCTTTTTGTAAAGCTAGATTGAATTAATCGTTTTTGGAGACTATGGCTTACTTCACCTGCAAGGCTAGAAGTATAGTGAGAACTCATGGACCTAATCACAATCAATACTCATTTCCCCAGAAGCTTTAGCCTGCTCTGGTTGTTGTTGTTGTTTTTTAACCCGGACCACTGGTTCACCCCTTCTTAGGTAGAATGGTGGCCCTCTACTCCTCAAGGCCCACTATTTTTGTGCTGGACTTGGTAAGAAGCAGGATTAGCTATAGCCACCTGATTGATGGAGAACTTGGTGTGGTCAGCCAATTGGCTTTAGTCTTGCTGTAGTTCACATCTCTGGAACTCAAGAAATTCTCCAGTCCCCTAGCAGCGGGGACTAACTACAGCCACCACATCTAACAGCTATAAATACTTATTTTTTCTTTTTCTTTTTTTTTTGTAGGGCAATGAGGGTTAAGTGACTTGCCCAAGGTCACACAGCTAGTGTCAAGTGTCTGAGGCTGGATTTGAACTCAGATCCTCCTAAATGCAGGGCTGGTGCTTTATCCCCTGAGCTACCTAGCTGCCCCTAAACACTTATTTTTGTTTGTTTGTTTGTTTTTGGTGAGGCAATTGGGGTTAAGTGACTTGCCCAAGGTCACACAGCTAGTAAGTGTCAAGTGTCTGTGGCTGGATTTGAACTCAGGTCCTCCTGACTCCAGGGCAGGTGCTCTATTCACTGCACCACCTAGCTGCCCCGTAACACTTATTTTTAAAATAATTTTTAATTTTTTTATCCTGAACTTCACCACCACTAAATAAAATGCGTATTTCCACATATGTAGTAAAATAAATGATTCCACATGAAACTGAGAATCTATATTAGGTAGAGCTAGCCTTTCTTTTTTAATATGATAAATTCAACATTTCTCTTTCAATGCTGTCCTGATTGTTTGTGATTGTCTATGCTCTTCCTGTATATGAAAAAACTGCTTCAATGACCTCTTTTTTCTTTTCTTATTCTTTTTTCTTTTTTTTAAATTTTTGCCATCCTTTTCATAATCTTCCTTTCCAACCACTACCACCAATTAAGCAAGAAAAGCAAAGCCCTCTACATAAATACCCGTAGTCAAGCAAAACAAAATGAAGTGTGGGTTGTGTTTGAAGATTATTATGGCAGCTGGAAGTAACGATTTCTTGGAAAGGTATGAGGAGAAAAACCATCAGAAATACTGCTGTCAAGGACACTCTCCACCCTCAGTACCCACAATGGGCAGCAGCTGCATCTAGAGGACGTTGGTCACTAGAGGGCAGTGCTGGCTCACTCTTTATAGGAAAGGTACCCTCCTCCCTCTTCCATTTCCTTTCAAGGAGGGAGATTTTCTGAAAGCAAATCTATCACTTTATTACCGTACTGGGGAAATGAGAGCTTCTTTTTTTCCATGGAGAATAAAAGCAATAACACTGTCCAACACCTGTACAGCACCTTATGCTTTGCAAAGCACCATCACGTACATCATCCCTTCCAGTTCAACCCTCATGACAACCCCGAGAGGCATCTGTCATTATGTGAGTTATTATCCCTATTTTGCTTTGTTTATCAAACATTTCCTGCAGTCTCTTTCAGCTCTCAGATATTTATGACTAACATTTCCATCTCACCTTTCAAGATCATCTTTCTGCTTTCATTCGCATTCTTTGCTACTCCCCTAACCCAAGTCCAGCTTTTTTTGCCTAGGTAAAATCCATGGTGGCAGCTAGGTGGTTCAATGGATAGTGCTGGGCATGGGTCAGGAAGACGTGAGTTCAAATTCAGCCTCAGACACTTACCAGCTGTGTGACTCCGGGTAAGTCACTTAACCTCCGTTTGCCATAATCCAGTGGAGAAGGAAATGGCAAACCATTCCAGTATCTTTGCCAAGAAAACCCCATGACAGCATTCATGTGCAATAGCCCACAGGGTCACAAAAAATCAGATGGGCCTGAACAACGAAACAACAACTAAATTCTTGGTAGAGTCAATCAGTCAACAAGCAAATTATGTACTTATTATGTGTCAGATACTGTACTAATAAAGACAAATCCAGTATTTGCCTCCTGGAGCTCACATGCTAATGAGAGAGATGGCATGCAAGTAACCATGTAAATACAAGATATACACAGTATCTTGGATGGAAAGCACTGGTGGTAGGCTGGGTTGGGAGGAAGGGAACTTGAGAAAGGCTTCCTGTAGAAAATGGGAATGGAAGTGAGTCTTGAAGGCAGTCAAAGAAGCTAGGAAGTGAGGTGAGGAAGGAGGGCATTCCAAGCATTGGGGATGGCCAGATGCCAGAGTGTCCTCTGTAAGGAACAGGAAATATGCTGGCAGCTGGGTTATAGCATCCACGGAGAGGAGTAAAGTGTAAGAAGACTGGAAAGGGGCACAGAGGGAGAAAAATGTGAATCTAAAAATCTTATAAAAACAAATGTTGAAAACTATCCCTATGTGTAACAAGAAAATAATAAAATCTTTTTATAATAAAAAAAAAGAAGAAGACTGGAAAGGTTGAAAGGATCCAGATTGTGAAGGGCTTTTATATTTGATCCTGGAGGTAATTGGCAGCTTCTGGAGTTGATTGAGTAGAGGGGGCACCTGAATCACCCACTCCCATTCTTATCCCTGTCTCACCATTATAATTTTTTTTTTGCAGGGCAATGAGGGTTAAGTGACTTGCCCAGGGTCACACAGCTTGTAAGTGTCGAGTGTCTGAGGCTGGATTTGAACTCAGGTCCTCCTGACTCCAGGGCCGGTGCTCTATCCACTGGGCCACCTAGATGCCCCTTGGGCTGTGTGACCCTGGGCAAGTCACTTAACCCCAATTGCCTCACCAAAAAAAAGTTATAATTCAATGCACTATTACAGGGACTGAGTTGCTTCTATGAAGATTAGCCTTTCCTTATCCTACAAAAGATGCTGACTGTTTTTATTGAAACACGGGGGGGAAAGAGAAAGGTGGGCAAACAAAATACTAATATTGCTGAAATCTAGGTTATATAATCCAAGAAATGTCATTTTGTAAATTTGAACTTAATATTTGCTAGATTCTACTACTTGTTCCTTAATAGTGCCTATAGGCAGCTAGGTGGCACAATGGATAGAGCCCTGGGCCTGGAATCAGGAAGACCTCAGGTTCAATCCAGACTCTAACATTTACTGTCTGGGTGACCTTGGGCAAGTCACTTAACCTCTGTCTGCCTCAATTTTCTCAACTGTAAAATGGGAATAATAGCATCCCTTACCTCTAGGACTGTTGTAAAGATAAAATGATATAATATTTATAAAGAGCTTAGTAGATGCTTATTTCCTGTCTCACTCTCTTTGTTTTTAAATTTTTAGAACTATAAATGACTCACTTCCCCAACATAGATGTGAATCTGAAGGTTTATAAAGTTTCCCTGGAAGTTCAAAGAGAATGGTCCTAGTCCTTGCATGAGAGAAGTTCACCTATGTTCATGAAGAACATAAGATAATGAATCCTAAGGGGATTCAAGTATTGGCTCTGGTGCTTATAAGCTGTGTACATTTGAGTGAGTATGGTCTCTCAACAACACATCATGTCTGAAAATGCCATAAGTAGGAATCCTTGCACCTAGAACATATATATCCACTTGGGTTAGAAGAAAGGCGCAGAAGAGTCTACTCCGATCAGTTAAAGTTATGATGGAACAAGGCACAACCCAGAATAGTCTGTATCCTCGAGGGAGAGAGGGTAGAGTCAGAAGGAAGGACATAATGGCAGGTGAAACTAGACCTTGGGCAAGATGTGCCATGGTGACATTATTCTGGAGGTGTCTGGACAGATCCAGATGAAGAATCACAGACAGTAAAGTACTACTCAAGGAGGAAGTACACCTTCGGGCAAAGTCCTGGTTGCCCCATTTAATCATGTCTCTGATGCCTACTTTAAAAGGCAAGCCTACCTGAATATGAAAAGGCTTGGTTTACTGCTGTCCTTCAAACTCAAAGAGTACGAAAATGATATCACTGTATTGTGGTCAATGTACAGTATATCCAACTGTGGGTGATCAGACCAATCCAAGCTCAGAAAGCTCTACCACAGGTCAGGCATAAATAGTCCATATGAACATATGGAAAGGAGATGGAGAGGCTTATCACCACTTGATTAGCCATTTGGTGATGAATTCTTTGGCCATGGAAAATCATAAAATAAAGTATAAAATAGTACCCAGTTCTTTCTGTTTCTGCACTAGGAAGGGAGGGAGGGAGGAAGGAAAATGGGAGGAAGGAAAAGAAGTGGAAGGAAGGAAGATTTATTAAGAGCTCACTATGTGTAAATCACTGTGCTAAGCACTGAAGATACAAATAGAAAAGATGGTCCGTGCTCTCAAGTTGCTCAAATTCTAAAGGGGTAGACCAGGGGTGTCAAACGCAAATAGAAATGAAGGCCACTTAACCATACATAAGGATCTCTGCAGCCTCCTTGTTGACTTAGAAAACCATACATGTTTATAGTTTTCTTTTTTATTTACATCAAAACATTAAAATCAGAGGGGAACTACATTTTAGTCTGGTTTGGTCCACATTCAGGTATGGTGTGGGATGCCTGCAGTACACGAGGCACATGTTTGAGAGCTCTGGGGTAGACAACATATATGGAAGGTTTATGATAAATACAGATAGAAAAATCCCATGTTTCTTAGGGCTCAGTGACAAAGTTGATATTAATATTCTTCTTTAAAGTGATTTCCACTGATAAAATAATATTAGTTTCTGATGTTGAACTGACAACAAGTTTCTGATGTTGAACCATTTGACAATGTCAAGGACATTATTGGCAAGAACTTTCTTTTCTGGACCTTAATTAATGTAGCTGTAGCACCTGTAGGAACAATTGCTGGGTTACATCTCCAGAAGGGTTGCTTCCCAGGATAATGGATGAGGGCACTGAGCTGGAGGCATCTTATTCTTAAGGCATTTGAGGTTAAGTGGTTTGCCTAGTAAGTGTCTGAGGTGAGATTTGAACTCAGGTCCTTCCAACTTCAGGGCCAGTGCTCTATCCACTGTGCCACCTAGCTGCCCCAGCAGCATCCCTTCAGGTTGGCATCAAATTATTAATGACCCTTTTTGATCCAAACATTCAACCAGTTCCTAATCCACCAATAGGCACTGGAACTCATCTTTTGATTTTTGCATACAGAATAGAATGAGAGAGTTCATCAAATGTTTTGCCAAAATATAAATTTACTATGATAAGATGCTGTTCCTTTCATAGATAAATAGTTTGATTGCTGAATAGGACAGGAAAACAATCTTTTGTAAAGAAAAGTTGAAATAAACTTCTGGATAATATAAGTTACTCCCCCTTCCATATATGAACATTTTGTGGTTGCTGAAAGGAACAGAAAGAGAAATTTTCCATTAAAAGGTGAAGAAAGACAGATCTGTACAGAACTGTACAGAACTGTACAGAGTGGGGCAGCTAGGTGGTGCAGTGGATAGAACACCGGCCCTGGAGTCAGGAGTACCTGAGTTCAAATCCGGCCTCAGACACTTAACACTTACTAGCTGTGTGACCCTGGGCAAGTCACTTAACCCCAACTGCCTCAATTAAAAAAAAAAACTGTACAGAGAATTGAAGTTCAGATGAATGGAATGAGACAATGTATCTGAGGGCAAAGAAATGACAGAGACCTCTAGATCTTGTGGTCCCTCAGCTTATTTGTATGTCACTAACACAAAGGTTTTAGCTGCTATGGTAGAAGTTTGCAGACTGACTGGTGAAAGATTAGAAATTCATTGGAAATTCATCTCTAATTTGGGGATGAAGAACTTTATCAGAAGAACTTTTTGCCCTTTACTCCCCCAGTTTGAGAGGGAGAAACTATGACGCAACGACTGATCTACTCTGCTGTAAGTAGAGACTAGGATCCGACTGGACAATGCAGAAGACTGCTACATGAAGAGCTGATTGGACTTACTTGTATTGTCCAGAGAACCAATACGAGAACCTTTACAATTCTTTGACTTAGGAGAACTAACTGCTTGTCACAATGATAGTGTAATATTCAATACCCTTTTAAGGGTAATTATGAGTTAAAAGAGTTTTTCAGCATTTCATTAATTCAAGAGCAGATTTGTACAGTGAGAAAAATGAGGCCCAAAAGAGGATCTGCTAGCAGAGAAGCAACTTTGCACGGGACAAATTGTCCCTGAAGAGGCCAAATAAATCAAATGTTGGGGTTCAAAGCTGTGAATTTCCCCAAAGCGTATAGTTTTTCCTCACTTAAGTGCCTCTCTTTTAGGTTTCCAGAGGTATGTGCCCTTTCTCTCCAAAGGTACTATGTTCTACTTGGACACTGTAACTCAGGCTTATGAGTGGATTGTGACATTATGATTATTCTTGCTTTTGCTTATTATTAAGTGAATAACATGTTAAAGAGCTAACAGTGTAATGGTAAGGAATTTATGTACATGGGAGAACAGACCCAACCCCACCCTGATTGAACCTGGCCCACATGCATTGGTACAAAGCTAAGAGGTACCCCTCAAGGGAGAGGGAGAAAGTGAAACATCCCAGACCCCTGGTCACAGAGACTTTTATTATTGTTACATTTACAATCATTGTTTTCAGTTTGGTTTGGTTGATGGATGCCCTTTACAGCCACCCTGGTCTTTTTAAACAATTCCCCCTCTCTTTCCTCATCTGAATCATTTGAGCCCATGTCATTAAAATCTCATTCTGAAAAGCTTCCCATTCCACTTGATTAAACTTTTCCCCAAGAATTTGAGGCCATAGGATCCTAGCTATTCCTTCTTTGAACCCTTTGAAATTTACCATGCCCAAATCAGGATGCACGGCAGACTATGCCTATCTTTCCTATTTCTGTTACAAAGAGACTAATTGCTTCTACCAAGGATCCAAAGAGTTCTACTTCAGCACCACTTTTGACTTGTTCAGAATTGGGTTCAGAATAACAGTTCCCCTACTCACTCACTCCATTTGTTGAAGAATTAAATAATCATTAAGACAAATATGGTATAAGCAACATCCTAACCACTGCCCCTATGCAAGTTCAAATAGGTTTTTCCTTAAAAGATATTAAGACAGGGCAGCTAGGTGGTGCAGTGGATAGAGCACCGGTCCTGGAGTCAGGAGTACCTGAGTTCAAATCCGGCCTCAGACACTTAACACTTACTAGCTGTGTGACCCTGGGCAAGTCACTTAACCCCAATTGCCTCACTAAAAAAAAAAAAATATTAAGACAATCTCAAAACAGTATCTCAGGAGCCAAAAGGCTCAGGATGTTGGCATCACTTCCTGGTCACCTGAATACAAAACTGCCACAAAGAGCTGCAGGTGTACTTTAATGCTTGACTGGAAGAACACAATGAAAAATGCAAACAAAAGAGCTTTACTCTACTAAACAAACTCAGAATGTCCTCAATGTATCTCCTCATTAAATATCTCTCTCTTGCCTTGGCTAAGTAAATCTCCTTTTGTTAACATTTGAATGACTTACAAATATATCATTTCACTCCAATAGTGAACATAAATTACAAGGGGGCTGGCCTGAAACAGGCCAAGCCCAGAGTAGCAAGGAAAGAACTTAGCCACTCTCCTCTTGACAATGCAGGAACTCTAGAAAAAATCTGTATAATTGAAGTAGTCCATCACTACTATATCATTTCTCTTGTCAGATTTGTAATATGTTTTCTGATCTACTCATATGTTTCCTTTTTCCATTTAGGTGGTGTGTAGTGTAATCCCATGAAATATTGTTTTTGCTTCTCCTTATGTTGATCTTTACTCCAATGCCCTCCTCCATGCTTCCCCTACTCTGGTATGTGAGGATACCCATGCAGTCATGACTCCCATCCCACCATGTTTGAATAATACCTATGGATATTAGTGATATGCCTTATATTAGGATCTATTGTTCTCCATATTTATTGCCCATGTGGTGTGCTTTTGAGGCCATTGGTTTTATCGCTAGCTCTCTACTTTGATTCTGTCCCTTATGCATTATTAGTCCTTTCTAACACTATTGTTCTTCTTACATTGTATCTTCTACTGCCTATGGTATTTGTATTGGCAGATATATAAAGGTAATTTTTTCTGTCCTCTTCCATGTTTTTTCAGTTAAAAGCCTTATACATCAAATTATTAAGACTCAAGGCAAGTATAATACTGACTCTTGTTAGGTGTGTTCTGTTCCTGACTGGTTCCATTAATCCTATATTTTAATAAAAAGAAATCCAGAAATTCAAATCCTATTCTCAGATACCATCTTCTTAGAGATGAAACTTACCAAAACTACTTCTTTCTTTGGAAACCCTTTCTTTGAGGTCAGAAGATATCAGAACACCACATATGCTCCTGAGATCTTTGGCTTCTTGCCCAGCCAGGACTTTGTAATCCTTAGCTATGTTTTCTAGGTTCCTTATGGCATCATTTCTCACCATGTGAATCACCAGGAGTGAATTGCCTTCATAATAATTTTATCCTTCAAAAAGTAAAGGAACCAAAATAAAAATAAAAAAGTAAAGGAATCAACCAGAGGAAATTCTTGACTGGATCAAGTTCTCATTTACAGGGAGGAAGTGATTTATGGGGTTAAAGAGAGAGGGATGAGAGGAAGATGGGGAACGTGTCCATTCCCTCCTAATGTGTATAGTAGAGAAAAGAAACTCTACAATAGTCTGATCTGCACCTTAGATTTTTGGAAAGGAGATTTTAGTATGATCAGAAGAAAGATCCATAAGGTCCCACGTATTAAAATTCTACCACAGAGGTCAACCCAAGAGAGGTTAGAGACCCTCAGAGATGAAATTCTAAAAACACAAAAGAGAAACAATTCCAATGATGTTTGTTTTTTTTTAAAGTAAGAGTCGGGGCAGCTAGGTGGAGCAGTGGATAGAGCACCGGCCCTGCAGTCAGGAGTACCTGAGTTCAAATCCGGCCTCAGACACTTAACACTTACTAGCTGTGTAACCCTGGGCAAGTCACTTAACCCCAATTGCCTCACTTAAAAAAAAAAAACAAAAAAAAGTGAGAGTTGTCTGATGACACTTATGTGAGTATATGAAGAATTTACCTAACTTACATTTTTAAAAGCTATATATGGATGATGGAAGCAAGGATAGTAAACAGGATGAATAGGAGCATAGTACAGTACTATAAAATCTTTCCAGGAGTACTAAAGTACAGAATAAACTGAGAGAAGTTAAGGACACAAAAGGAAATTTGTTTCAGGGGCTATTTAAATTCTATTGGGAGAAAAAGGGAAATCAAAGCAAGAATAGAGCCACAGCTTGGGGTGGATGGCATGATGATAACTGACTACAGAGAGAAGGTTCAGCTATTGAATCTTATATTGCTTCTATTTTCTCTCCAAGGAGAATGATCTTTGCAGTGGAAAGGACAAAACAGAAATGATTAGCAAAGAGGTGATAACCAAGATTAAGGAGATAGTAGGAAAGCTTCTCATTGCCCTTGAGGAATTCAAGTAACCTGGCCTAAATGAATTACCTCCTCAAGGCCTGAGAGAACTGGAAAATGTCATTGCTGAGTCAATATCAGCAATATTTGAAAGATTAAGGAAAAGTGTAAAGGAACCATAAAATTATGGAACACATGTTGTTACAATTCCTCTTCCCACCACCATCCAAAATAATAATAAATAGGGAGGGAACACAGTGTAAAAACTAAGGCCTGTGAGCTCGATTTCAATTCCTGTAAAAATTCTAGAACATATAATAAAGAGATGTTTAGTGAGTGTCTAGAAAAGGAAAAAGTGATTACAATGAGCCAAATTGGCTTCATAAAGAATAGACTAGGGCAGCTAGGTGGAACAGTGGATAAAGCACCAGCCCTGAATTCAGGAGTACCTGAGTTCAAATCCAGCCTCAGAAACTTGACACTAGCTGTGTGACCCTGGGCAAGTCACTTAACCCTCATTGTCCCACAAAAAAAAAAATAGACTATGCCATTTCCTTTTTATCCTAGTTCCTTTTGATAGAATTACTAAACTGGTCATTGAAGAGGGTGCTATAGATATAGCTTACCTTGATTTCCTACTTCACTCTTGTCTTACAGTGAAGTTGTGGCCCTTTGCATTGTTAAAGTAAATCCCTCTTTATGAGCAAGTGATCCCATTTTATCTTGTCTTCTCCAATAGATTACCCTCTCTTTCATCCCTACTCTTACTTCTCCATGTCTACTGGCTGATTCCCTACTGCTTATAAACATGCCCAGGTCGCCACCATCCTCAAAAAAAATCCTCACTTGAAACCTCACATCCCTACTAGGTACTATCCTATATCTCTCCTTCCTTTTATGGTTAAACTCCTTGAGAAGACTATCTATAATTAGTGTCTCCATTTCCTTTTCTGTTACTCTCAATTCTCTATAGTCTGGCTTCTGATCTCATCATTCAACTGAAACAGCTCTCTCCAAAGTTACCGATGTTAACTGCCAAATCTAATGGCCCTTTATGAATCCTCATTTTCTTACCTCTCTGCAGCCTTGGAAACTGTCAATCACTCTCTTATCCTTGGCACTCTCTTCTCTCTGGGTTTTTGTGACATTGCTCTCTCTTGGTTCTCCTCCTACCTGCCTGACCACTCCATAGTCTCATTTGCTGGATTATCATCCAGGTCACCTCTGCTAATAGTAAATGTCTGCCCAATAGTTGGCTCTGTCAAGGCTCTCTTCTCCTTCCTATATTATTTGGTAACCTGATCAGCTCTCATGGTTCCAATTAGAATCTCTATGCAGATGATTCCAAGATCTACTTATCCTGCTCCAACCTTCCTTCCAACCTCCAGTCTTCAGTCTCCAATCTCCACCTGCTTTTTAGATACCTCAAACTGGATTTCTAAAGACACCTTGAAATATCCCACAATAGACTCATTATCTCCCGCCACCAAAATCCCTCTCTTTTCTATCTTCCCTGTTACTGTCCAGGGTACCACCATCCTCCCAGTTATCCAGACTTAAAATCAAGGTGTCATCCCTGACTCCTCACTCTCTCTCACCTCTCATCTAATTGGCTGCAAAATCTTGTGAATTTTGCCTCGGTAACATCACTTTTAGATGTCCTCTTCTTGTCTCTGACACTGAAAACACTCTTATTCAGGCTCATATCACCTCACACCTGGACTATTACAATTGCCCACTAGTTAGATTTCCTTAATCAATTCCTTCTAATCCCAACCTCTTTCTCCACTCCAGCCCATCCTTCACTCAGTGGACAAATTGACTTTATAAAGACCAGGTCTGGTTATGCCATCTCCCTTTTGAGTAAACTCCAGTGGCTCCCCATTGCTTTCAGGATACTCTGTTTGACACTCAAAACCTTAGCCCCTTCCTACCTTTCTAGTCTTTCCTTAATCCTCTCCACATACAGTGAACCAGAGACACTGGCTTCCTTACTGTTTCTCAGACATAACATTCATTCTTCCCATTCTGAATATTTTCACCTGGCAGTGTGTTCCCTATGCCTGGAATGCTCTTCCTCCACATCTCTATCTCCTAGATTTCTGGGATTTCTTCAAGTCTCAGCGTAAGGGCTATCTTCTTCAAGTAGCTTTTCTGTCCCCAATGTTTGTGTCCTACATCTGAGATGAACCCCATTTTATACTGTTCAGATTTGCTTTGTACATAAGTGTTTACATGTTGAAATTCCCATTAGACTGTGAGCTCCTTGAGAGCAGAGACTGTCTTTTGCCTTTCTTTGCATTCTTTGTGTGTAGCACAGTGCCTGCTACAGAGTAGAGGCTTAATAAGCACTTACTGACTCATTATTATTTTAGTAAAGCATTTCATACTATTCTTATGGAAAAGATATAAAGATGCAGACTAGTTAATAGTACAATTAGATGAATTCAGAATTGGTTGAATGATAGAACTGAATGAGTTAATGGTTCAGTTTCAATATGGCAGATCTCAACAGGGCTCCCCAGGGATCTATGCCTAGCCCTGTGCAATTTAACATTTTTATCAATGACTTAGATAGAGGTATGGATGACGTGTTCATCAAATTTGTAGATGACACAAAATGCAGAGGCAGAACTAAAACACTGGATGACAAAGTCAGCATCTGAAAAGACCTTGACAGGATAGAACATTGGGCTAAATCTAATAATATCAAACTTGATAGCGATAAGCATGAAGTGTTATACTGGAGTTTTAAAAAATCAGCTTTTCAAGCTCAAAATTGGGGAGGTATGGTTCAACAGCAGTTTCTCTGAAAAATATCTGAGAGTTTTAGTAAACTGCAAGTTCAGTGTGAGTCAACAGTGTGCTGTGGCAACCAAGAAAGTTAATATAATCCTATGTTGAGAAATGAGCAACTTGTAGGTATAAAAAGGTAATAGTCCCTCTGAACTCTACCCTTGTCCCTACATCTGTGTGATACAGTTTAAACAATATGGATAAGTTGGAGAGCATTTTGCAGGGGTTCTTAACCCATAGACCACAAACTTGTTTTAAAAGAAAAAATCACAACTATATTCCAATAAAATTTATTTCCTTTGTAATCCTTATGTTTTATCCATTTAAAAACATTATTCTTAGAACTTCATAGACGGCCAAAGAAGTCAATGATACACAAAAAATTTAAGAAACCCTCATCTAGAGGATAACAACTAGGATGGTAAAGGGTCTTTAGTTCATGCCATGTGAGGAGTGGTTGACAACAATGGGTTAGTCTGGAAGCGAGAAGACTAAGAGGAGGGAGAAGGGGACATGATAACTGTGCACATGTATTTGAAGAGCTATAATGTAGAAAAGATATTAGACTTTTTCTGTTTGATCCTATAGGACAGAAACAGAAGCAATAGTTCCAAAAAAGAAATTTTAGGTTTGGTTAGAAAAAGCTTCCTAACAATTAGAGTTGTCTAAAAATGAAATGGAATTTCTTGAGAGATCTCCTTGAATATCTTCATAGATCTAGATCTGGAAGAAACGTTAAAGGTTATTTAGTACAATTATCTAATTTTACAGTTGAAGAAATTGAGAACCAAAGAGTTTAAGTGACTTGCACAAAGTCACACAGATAGTAAATGGTTGATCTGTAATTGGAGCCCTGCCCTGTGACTCCACATTAGCAGGCTTTCCACTACAACACAGTTCTCCTCAGGCAGATGGTGATTGGGAGCTAGCAGGAATCTTAGAGTATCCAGTTTAATTCCCTTCTTTTACAGAGTAGGAGAGCCAAAGGAGATTAAGTGAATTGCCCAACGTTAGGAAGGTAACAAATTGGGGGTCTGAATCTGGATCCTTTGACTCAAAATCCATTGTTCTTTTAACTATGCCATCTTGGTGCCAAGAGGGCCACCCTCTTGTTTATATTAAGTGAAAGATACCCACTTTGGTACTCTTCAGCTGAAAAACAATGAGCAAGCATTTATTAAGAGCTTTCTGTATATTGATCACTGTGCTACACACAGGGGAATACAAAGAAAAATCAAAATCAGTCTGTCCTCCAAGAGCTTACATTCTAATAAAGAATACATACAAGGTCAAGAGAGTACAGGGAAAGTAACTTGAACCAACCACCACTATTTGTCTCTTCTTCCTCTGACCTTTATTGAATGACCTACCTCTTTCTTGATGACTAACATCTGTAGATTTACCTCATCACTCCTGGAAACACAAGAATCTGCTTTCTCCTCCTTAGTGAAACTAGCTCCAACCTATATAGGAAGATCCTTACACCTACTGCTTTGTTCCAAATGATCGGCTTGAACTATTTCCTCTGTTGTCCTTCCTTCTACCTAACCAAGTCTTTACCCATTCCCCAAGGCCCAGCTCTCCTACCTCCTCCATGAAACTTTCTCCTATTACTCCATCCCAATCCTATCCATCCCTTCTGTGAACTTGTATAGTACTTGTATTGCTCTCTAATTGTTTTCTGAGCATCAGTCTTGTCTCCGCAAATACATGGTGAGCTACTCAGGATAAAGCCCTGTGCTGGCAATGAGGGGCACAAAGGTAAATAAAACTAGGTTCCTGACCTTATAGAGCTTATGATTGACTGGGAGAAAAGACACCCACACAAGTACCTGATTGAAGTTGAGTTTGAAAGTGTCTGAGAGGTGAGAAGCACATTTTATGAGAGTTCAAAGTGTAGGGAAGACCATCTTCTGTATGAACAAAGCACAGGGCAGAGGGAACAGGGTCCATGTATTAGGAATCTTGGAAAGAACCTGAGGCTAGAACATGTGCATGGTGTAGCCACTCCCATACTGGGAATCATTGGAGAACTCTACATTATAGACCCCTTCTCACTTGGGGCTCTCATGGGAGATCCTTAAAATTTTCTCCCATATCCAAGGAGAAAATGAGGTCCTGAATGAGTCCTGCCATGTTTATGTGTGGCCTCTGGCAGGTGATGTCAAATTCAGTTCAATAAGCATTTATGAAATGCCTACTGTGTGCCAACCTCTGCACTAGACACTCTCCCCCACATCATTGACCTCAGGGTGGTTCCTGATTCTAAGAGAAGTTAGCACCAGGGCAAAGGGGTAAAAGAGATGCCTGGAAGGGGACTGAGACAACTGGTAGTACAGTGGCTGGGCCTGAAGCAAAGAAACCCAGAGTTTAAGTACTTAATAACTGTTGACTGTAAACAAGTCACTTAACTTCTCATTTCCTCAGTTACCTCGACTATAAAATGACATAAAAAAAAAAAAGCACAGCACAGTATCTGATGCATAGCAGGAGCTATATGAATGCTTATTCCTCTATTTCTTGAGCCACCTAGCTACCTCAATATAGAGGAGGGTGGGAAACAGATCTGAAAGTCATCTTCACTAGGTCATGAAGTAGATAGAGTATAAGGCCTCAGATACTTGCTAGCCTGTGTGACCCCAGGCAAATCACTTAACCTCTGTCTGATTCAGTTTCCTAATCTGTAAACTGGGGATAATGATAGCACCTACCTATCAGAGTTGTTATAAGGATCAAATGAGATAGTCTCTGTAAAGGTCTTTGCAAACATTCTAGTGTTATATACATGCTATTTGGGCCCGATCTGTGGTAGAGCATTCCGAGGTCACATTGGTCTGATCAGCCACAGTCAGACACACTGTTCCTTGACCCTGACATAGTAATGTCATTTTGGTCCTCTTCTAGAACGAAAGACAACAACCACATGTGGGTTAACCAATTATAACAAAGACAATAGTTTTTCCCATAGGAGCTGGTGAGATCACTGTGAGAGAGTACAGAGGAAAAGAAGATGCAGGACAGTTGGGGAGGAGGGTGCATGCAAGATAAGGAGGTAGAGCTTGGATGACCACCTAGCAAGGGAGACTAAGAATGATCAATAAGACAGGGATGGAAAGAAGCAGGAAAGAATAATATCTTGAAGACCCAGGGAGGAAAATATGCAAAAGGAACAGGTTTGGGGGGCTGCCGAATGTCATGAAAAAGAGGCATTGGACCCCAGAAGCTAGAACCCAAAACAATGAATGGAAATTTCAGAGAGATGGGTTTCAGCCAACTATAAGGAAGAGTTTTTTTAGGAGGAAGTGAATGCCTCTTAAAGAATGAGTGTCATAAAAGCCTGTTAGGGGATGTCATAGTAGGGGTTTCCTAATGAGGCATAGATTGGACTAAATAACCTCTGAGTCAGTCCCCTTTCAACTCAGAAAGTCCGTTACTGTTTAAAAGAGAAACTGAGGCAAGCAGGATAAGAGAACTTACTGATAGAAGTCGTTCCCCGTTTAGTCTTGTGTAGATAAATTCTTTCTTCCCCTCGCCGCCCCGCCCCGCCCCGCCTTGCCCCGCCCCACTACGGTCTGGACTGAAAGGGCCCCTTCACAAATGCTTTTCCTGGCCAAGATAAGAGACTGGCCAGACCTGGGGAATGCAAATCTGGGGAGAGAGGAAGGAGAGATGCAATCTACCCTAGCCACTTTTACTCCCCTTTAAGGACTGCTTGGTTACCGTCCTGGGAAAGAAAACCCCTGCATTCCTTCCCTTTAATTCCAGTTGATTGTTAGAGCGGCGAGGCAGCAGGCTGGCTAATCCTTGCAGACCTGTAGGAGCCCAAGCTGGAGCGCAGAGGAGCAATTCCTGGCCAGTCTCTGGGTAAGGTGAAGCGGCTTCTTTCGTGGCCACACCGTGCTCCCCACGCCTGGCGGGAGGCATGCAGCCCGCGCTGGGCGGAGGAGCTGGGGCTCCTATCGCTATTGCGGGGCAGTCAGGGGAGGCACTGGCCAGTGCGGGGCTTGGGCGGCTCCAGCATGTCATTGACTCCCTCCCTATTCTGGGTAAGTTGGTGCCGCTTTGGAAAGTGGCTTGGGACCAGAGGTCAGGGGCAAGACTCCCCCAGGGGGTGATGGGGCATTTCCCCTAGGGCTGGGACAAGCTCTTATCCTCTTAGCATTTTTCTGGGGGAGGGAGGATGCAAAAAGTGTCCTGAATCCTAGAAGACACCCCGCCCCTGAGACCCCTTCGTAGAGGTTGGTGACTGGGAGCTCCCCAAAGGCACATCAGACCTCTCGGTCTGTGGGACACCAGGCTTGCGTGGGTACACACGCATGTGTGATCCTCCTCAGCACCTCACCTTTGTGAACCTCAGTTTCTTCATCTGTAAAATGGGGGTGGGGAGAGTGGTCACTGTTCTTCCTACCTTGGAAGGGTGTCGGGGAGACCACAGAAAGCTAACGTATAAGAGAATGTGAAAGTGAAGCTCTGTAGAAATCTAAGGGATTGTTTTTATTGTATTGTGACTGGACGCTGAAACCACTCATTCAGCATTCAGAAACTGTTTTGAGCACGTATTAAATGCAAGGGGAAGGGGTGGATCTTGGGGCAGTACTGCTAGGACTAGGGCCAAAGATCTGTTCTGGGCTCTTTTATCTCTGGACACTAAAGGATGCGAAAATTCCTACTGTGATGCTGCCAGTCACAAGACTGCTTCTTGATTTCCTCCAACGCCCAGGATTTCTCCCCTTTTAAAACTTCCTCATTAATTCTAAAGCTGAAATATTAAAATATGGGGGGGGGGCTCTAGAACTCACTCCCACCCCATCCACACCTCTTGTCCCTTTTCTTTCACGTAACTTTGACGCACAAACATTAACCCTGCAGTACCACCAGGAGGCTGTCAGCATGACCCTCAGCCAGAGGCTTCGTTGCAACTCAGGGCCAGCCCAGCGTAGCCCAATCTAGCCAAGCTGAGCCCAGAGCAGCCCAGCCCAGCCCAACCGGCTCCTTTGCTGTGTACCCAGACCGGGGATCACCAGCAAAGGGTCATGCAAGTCAAGCAGGTAGCATCCACATGATGGATGGGGCCAGTTCAAGGTCAGAAACTGAGACAGAGCTATTGTTCCTCTTGACTGGGCTCAGTAAGCCCCAAAGGAAAAAAAAAACCCGAGGGCTCATTCCCAGTTATAAAATAAGCTTTAAAAAGAAAGTTTAACATAAATTATTTAAAGCTTGGGGGGGGGGGAGTTAAAGCATATGAAGAGCTTTGAGGAAAGAAGGTATACTGGGTAAGGAAAACTGAAGACTAATATTGGGGTGCAAGGGGGAGGCTGGAGCTGGGTCCAAGAGATGTGGGAGAGTGAACAACAGAACTCAACCCTGATTCTGAAGAATCATAAACCACGCAAAGGATATCTAGGTGGCACAGTGGGTAGAATGCAGGACCTCAAGTCAAGGACTCATCTTCCTGAGTTCAAATCTGGCTTCAGACACTTACTAGTTGTGTGACCTTGGATAAGTCACTTAACCCTGTTTGTCTCAGTTTCCTCATCTGTCAAATGAGCTGGAGAAGGAAATGGCAAATCTCTCCAGTAGCTTTGCCAAGAAAGCCCTAAATGGGGTCATGAAGAATTGGACATGACTGAAAAATGACTGACAGACACCCAAGACTTGTGACTGCTTTTGCTTAGTGCAGATGTAACAAAGTTATACCTGTTAGAATTGAGGTACAACTTTCCTCAGGTCAGTTGGGTTACATATCTCAATGTGAGTTGTCCAGTCAACATTCCTTAAAAAGTTAAGAAGGGGGGCAGCTAGGTGGCGAAGTAGATAGAGCATCGGCCCTGGAGTCAGGAGTACCTGAGTTCATATCTGGCCTCAGACATTTAACACTTACTAGCTGTGTGACCCTGGGCAAGTCACTTAACCTCAATTGCCTCACTTAAAAAAAAAAGTTAAGAAGGGCAAGAGGTGGATGGAAACATTCCACCAAGGGACTTTGCAAGAGGGTAAAATAACTAGAGGAGTGTTCATGTGGTTGGAGGGAGGGTGAGGGAGAGAGGGGGGAGAGAGAAAGAGAGAAGAGGGAGAAGCAGGAAAGAGGAAAGAGGAGAGAGAGAGAGAGAGAGAGAGAGAGAGAGAGAGAATGTTTAGAAATAAGAAAGAATAAGACTCCTCTTATCCTGACCTCCCTCATCTCTCTCTGTCTTTGCCTTTTTGCTCTGGCTGATTTGCTCTGCTTATCCTCCATACCTGGGAAGGAATCTTCCACTACCCTACCCATATCTCTGTTTCTTGAAATATCTCCCTTCCTTCAATTCTCCAGAATACTGCCTCCTCCTCACTGAAGCTTTCTCTAATTCTTCTCGCTGAAGTCATCATTCCCCCTTCTAATTTACCATAGCATATTCTGCCTTATAGATATATATGGGCATATCTTGTTATTCCCCCCCCCAACTATGTTGTAAACTCCTTAAAGGCAGGGGATACCACTTTTCCTCTTTGAATCCCTAGCATGTAGCTCAGTTTGCTTCTCACTGGACCTATAAATTTATCAGTGTAGGGAAGTCCCAGTGAGGAAACCTTATCTACCAATGTCCATGCCAATCACTAGATGGAATCACAGGATCCCAGGCTTAGAGCTGGAAAGGACCTTGGAGGCCATCTATCCATTTTACAGATGAGGAAAAACTGAGGCTCAGAGGGGTCAAGAACCTATTCTGTAACTTTGAATCTTTTAGATGAGACAGCCATAGTTTGTGTGTCAGAGATTCACCTTGAACCCTGGTTTTCCTGACTTGGAACCTGGCTTTCCATTACATCACACCCCCTCTCACCTACAACTTGTAGGCAGTGGGTGAATATTTGCTGGGCTGATGTATTCTTGAAACAAAGCATCTCTGTGGGTATTCTAGATTAGAAGTCAAGGCTCCTACTCCTGCTGCTCTCTTGAGAGAATATGAGACTTACCCACTCGGACCTCAGAGTACCTGTCCTGTCATTACATATTTCTTATTGGTGCCATGAACATAGCTGTGGGCTTAGAGGTAAAATCCAGAAGTCAAAAGCCACCACAGATATTTACTGTGTAACCCTGAGCAAGTTTTCCAACTTCTCTGAACCTCAGTTTTCCCATCTGAAAAATGGAGACAATAGCACCCTACTTATGGGGTGCTTGTGAAGATTTAAAGGAGCTAAAGTAGATAAAACAATTTGCAAACCTCAAAGTGCTATATTAGCATCACCTACTATTATTATTATATATAAATATATACATTGCAGTATCTTACAGGCTTTGATATTAGGAAATCTTTTCTTACATCATATATCATTATTAAATAAGATGCTGTCCCTAACCTGAAATGGAAGAGGACTATCCCTCCCTTTTTAGGTGGGATGGGGAGAGGGAGAAATATATAGCTATAACACTAATTCCCCCCGGGACAGCACGTGCCCATCTCTTATTCCACAGATGTATTTAGAGGAAAGCAGTCATTCATTATGCCCCTTTATTGCCTGCCTTCACATCTATGATGTGCTTCCCTCTCCCTACCCAAGACTTGGGTAAGCATTGGCCAAAGGATGAGGCTAGGGCTGGTGAGTAGGAGTGAAGAGCTCTGGGTCTGTGGAATGATGGCAACAAGGTGGCCACAGGTTCCTCCCTCCCTTTGTGTGTGTGTGTGTGTGTGTGACAGAGAGAAAAAGAAAAGCGGAAAAAAGCACCTTCAGAAAAGAGGAGGCAGTGGACGCTATTATGGAAGTAGGAGTGGGAACAATTCTGGCTGAGCCTGAAAAGAATCTCCGAGGAGAGTGTCTGTGTATCTCTCTCACATACATACACACACATACACACACGCACGCACACAGAGCCAGAAATAAATTGCCGCACAGGGCGAGAGTGACGGAGGAGACAGCCCGTGCCAGAGCCTGGGAGGAGTGAATGAGCTGCAGTATGAATGAATGAACAGAGGCAGCCACTGAATCAGGAAGCGGGCATGGCCAGCCCTACAACAGCAGACTTGGATGTCAATGGAAAGGGGGTTGCTCCCTGTGGGAAGCAGCTGCCGTCACAAAAGCAGGCTCAAAATACCATACAGTGCTAAGTGGGTCCGGGAGAGGGTGAGGGGGAGATTGGTGCCTCATTGCAGAATCAATGTCCCCAGGTGGTGGGAGATGGGGGTGGGAAAGGAAGTAGGTTGATGCATATAGTCTTCCTAAGGTCATTCTATCCCTCTAGGCAAGTTGTCCCTTAATGTGACCTAATGAGATGGAGTTCTATTATCTTCCATCTAGTGGTCACAGGAGAGCTGTTGCTCATAGTAAGAGCATTTCAGAGAGACCTCAGTAAGCCCAAACTGGGGAGTGTAATTCTTCCCCTGGGCTTAGGAGTGCCCCAACCCTGACTTCAGTGCCTTGTCCAGTGGAAGGTCCCAAGACTCTAACTGTAACTAGGGCAAATTCACTTGAGGGGAGAGGCACAACCACACAGAGAACAGTCTGGCCCTGATGTAGTTAGTCACCAAAAGAAGGAGGTAGATGGGCAGTCCCCTACAGTGTCCGGTTCTTGCCTCTGTGGGGATCTTGGGAAAGTAGGTGGACCCCCATGGAAGAGGGGCCACAGAAACAGTACTGGAGGTAACTAAATGTGGGCAGTTGAACCATGTGTCACCAAAGACAGGACAAAGATCATCTCCCTCACATGGAAGTTCCCTGGGGGGGAAAGCTTTGTTGCCCCCACACTAGTTAAAGCTAAATAGGGCTACGTGCCAGGAAAGGGAGGTGTTGAGAGTAGTGGAAAATTCAAATCAAATCAACAAACATTTATCAAGCCTTTGATATATGTAAGCACTGAGCTTGGAGCTCTGGATAAAAAAAAGAAACCATACTGGCCATGAAGGTACTTACGTTCCACTGGGTCCAAATGACTTATACACATATAGTATATACAAAGTAACTTGGTGGAGAAGAGAACAGTAACAAAAGAGAGGTAGGGAAGACTTTACAGCAGAGATGGTACCTGAGCTGAACCTTGAAGAAAGAAAGCCACAGAAATTCAGTCACCTGTAAGAAGGCTTTCTTGCGGGGGCAGCTAGATGACGCAGTGGATAAAGCACCGTCCCTGGATTTAGGAGGACCTGAGTTCAAATTCGGCCTCAGACATTTGACACTTACTAGCTGTGTGACCCTGGGCAAGTCACTTAACCCTCATTGCCCTGCAAAAAATAAAGAAGAAGAAGAAGACTTTCCTGTTCCCCCTTAATGCTAGTGCCTTCCCTCTTGAATTATCTCCCATTTATCCTGTATATATCTTGTTTGTACATAGCCACATGCATGTTGTCTCCCCCATTGCACTGTGAACTCCTTGAGAACAGGGACTAGAGCTTGCCTCATATCTCCAGTGTTTATCACAATGTCTGGCACATATTAGGTTCTAAATAAATGCTTGTTGATTTGACTCAATGGAAAAAGGATCATGGTATTATGGGCTACTCAAGGCAGGACCAGCATGTGCCAATAATTAGAGAAATCCTCAAGTAGTAAGAGCAGGTTGGGAGAGAAGATAAAATCCAAAGATCAGGCCAGTCTGTTATCAGAATGATTGGGCTTCTGAATGTGGTGTGGTATGGGGGACCACCAATATAAAAGGGGTGACAAGCCTGCAAGTCAGTAGCTGGTCAGGATTCAGAAGATAAATATTTTTTAGGATTAAATATTTGTAGGATTATCTTGAATTGGACTTATTACTATAGAAGTAGGGAGTGATGTTAGACTTTTTAGGCAGGCTTATGGAAGTAGAGCATGAAAGAGATTGCTAGGGATATTTTATTATTTAGCATTTCAACGAATGAGTATAGACCAACATGGTAAGAATATTTCTTAGATACCATACTTGGGAGCAGCTAGGTGGCGCAGTGGATAGCACACCAGCCCTGGAGTCAGGAGGACCTGAGTTCAAATCTGGCCTCAGACACTTGACACTAGCTGTGTGACCCTGGGCAAGTCACTTAACCCCAGTTGCCTCGCAAAACAAAAACAAAAAGATACCATACTTACCAGAAAATGAGATGGGCATATATGACTTTTATAGTTCTCTTGTGGCCCAAAGATGCCAGAACTCTTTGGGACCCATGGCTCTCATAAATATAGTCTGGCAGGCCCAGCTGAGTTGAGCAAATGAATAGAGAAGAGCTTTGTTCTCCTTTTGAAAAGTTTCATTTGCTGGTCCCTCACCCTTGCCTCATGGTTTTTTGTGACTTTCTTCAGCTCAAATCCTACCTTCTTTGGGAGCCCTTTTTAGCCTACCCTCACCTCCCGTGGTGCCTTCCCTCTGAGATGACATTCCACCTACCCTATATAGCTTGTATACATTTAATTGTTTGCATGTTGTCTTTGTTTCCTTTATGTATGTGCATATTCCCATGATGTGATATGACCCAGTCTTGTGGCAAAGGATGCATTTTCTTAAGGAGAACCTGAAGGATAACCTCTATCCCATGGGCTTCTTGAGCTGGTCATATCTGGCTCAGAAAGAGTCCAAAACCCTAACAGCAGATGCCCTTGTAAGATCAGCCATTCCCTTTTGGATCAAGGTTGTAAGTAATTTGTTTGACCACTGAGGGAGCTTCCTTAAAGCCTTCCTGGATATGCTATCAAGTTAATGCTCATCCCAGAAAGACCAATGAGACTGACCCATGAAAGACCCATTCTGCTCTGCGCGGACCATATTAAATATCCATCTGAATTTCACACCATTGTGGTAATTCCTTGTATCTCCAAAAAGTGTCCGCTACAGTATGAAATCTTCCTTGAAGGGTAAATTAATACCTTAAAGCTAACAAAAGGTATTAATCGGTTCTCAGATTCACTTGTTATTGTATAACATAAAGAAGGATTTAAAGGATTGGACACAGGGCAGGTAAGTTTTGATGGACAGGGAAGAAGCTCAGTGTCTACAATGTTAACTTGGTACAACAGACACTAGGAAAACACTCGTGTCCTTTACAAATTGGACTTCTGATGGCAAGCAAATGCTAACATATTGGAATGCCGTACTCCCTGTGTTATTCATCTAGCAGAGCCAGCTATCAAATCTGCTGATATAAGGGTAGTAGTTTCTTTAAAATCAGAAAGGAGAGGATAAAGTTCAGGAGATAAAGTATAGGAGCATCATGTTAGAACTCAATGCCTAACAAAGGAATTAATGACTTGCTAAGGCCCTACCTAGGCAGTGAGAAGGCAACTTTAGGGCACTTTCCCCAAAAGAAAGTACCAGAAGGGGAGTTGGTGACAGGTAGGTGCGGGGGGGGGGGGGGGGGGGAGGACAACAAAAGCAAATCTCTCCAATGCCTACTTTTGCCAAGGGTCTGTTCTAATCTAAAGCATTAATGAAGACCCCTTTCTCTCTCAAAAGACATTGAGTTTGAGGGGTCCCCCTCCTCTTTTTTTCCTTCTCATTCTTACCAGACACCTTCCAAACTCCAGATCCCTACTCCCTACAGGGTGGAAAGGAGGTGTGATTGGGCTTCTCACTTCAGGTCTTCACTTACCCTGGCCAGGAGAGCAGAAGAGGGTGGAGTCCTTCCCCAATTCCTGGCTCTAGGCCTCCCTGATTAGAAGGTTAACTCTGGAAGGTTAATATCCTGCTAGAGATTTGAAGGATCCTTGTTTCCTTTCACCCTGATTTCTTAAATTTTTCTAGTTATCATGTTCCAGATGCATTGTGGGTAAGTTGGCATAGCAAAGTTTTTTAAAAGCTCAATTTTTTATCTCTCTAGGGACTTAGCACGGTTGGCACTTAATAAATACTTGAATTGAGATTATTTGCTCTGGTGAAGAGAATATTGAGTATTAGCATGATAATCTTTAGAGCAGCTAGGCAGAGGAAAATGCTCATCTCTTCTCCAGCTCCAAAGAAGATACTCCGTAAATATTTATAGAATTATCTTGAATTGGGCTCATCACTATAGAAGTAGGAACTGATGTTAGACTTTTTAGGAGAGGTTTATGGAACAGAATGTTTAGAGTCTGAAAGAGGTTTCTGGAAATATTCTATTCCTCAGCAATTTCAAAGAATGAGAATAGACCTGCCTATATGGCAAGAATAGTTCTTAGATACAGCACTTACTAGAAAAAGATCTGTATATATGACTTCTACATTTCTCTTGTAGGCCAAAGGTTTTAAAACTCTTTGGGGCCACTGGCCCTGGATCAGTGACTCTTATCTTAATAAATACAACAAACTTTTACTGAATCTCTATTATGGATGCCCTTTTTTGTGGTTATCTAACTCTCCTTTATTTTATAGTTCTGTGGGGATATACCTTTCCTCTCATTAGACTGTAAGCTCCTAAAGATAAGGGTTTAATCAGTCTTTGCACATGTTGTTCAGTCATGTCCAACTCTTCATGACCCCATTTGAGGTTTTCCTGGAAAAGATACTGGAATAATTTGCCATTTCCTTCTTCAGTTTACAGATGAGGAAACTGAAGCAAACAGGATAAAGTGACTTGCCCAGGGTCACACAGCTAGTTGTCTGAGGCCAGATTTGAACTCAGGAAGATGAGTCTTCCTGATTCCAGTCCTGCACTATATCCACTGTACCATCTAGCTGCACCTTACTAAATCTTTGAAGGTATGAATGTCCTGGGAAAGATACAAAGATAAATGAAACACCTTCTTTGTCCTCAAAGAGCTAACAATCTAGCAAGGGAGCTAAAATATGCACATAAATGGCTACAAAACAGCAAACAAGCAACAAGCTTTTAATAAGTGCCTATTGTGTGCTAGGGACTGTGCCAAACACTATGGCTGCATGGATAAAAATGAAACAGGCCCTCCCCTCAAGGAGCTTAGATTCTATTGGGAAAGACATGTCTATAACTAAGTAGATACAAGGTAAAATTTTAGGCGGAGAAGACACTATCAAATGAGAGAGATCAGGAAAGGTTTCCTGGAAATTCTAGAAGGTATCACTTGAATAGAATTTTGAAGAAGATGGAGAATTCTGAAAGGTGAAAATGAGGTGGGAGTATGCTCCAGGAAGGGGGTGGGTGGGACTGCTAATACAGAAGTGCAAAATATCAATAGCACTATGGAGTGAAAGCAAGTTGGCTGGACCCTAAAGTACAGTAAAGGGAATAACATAAAAATAAGGTGGAATCATAGTTTGGGACCAGGTTGTGAAAGGCTTTTGAAGGTCAACAGAATAGTGTGAGGCAATTTGGTATAAACCAAGGTCATACTCAAATAGAAACAAATATCTACAGGGTGCCTATTGACTTAGAAAACCAGAAATTAACATTATCTTTGTTGTATTCTATTTTTATTTATTTTGTTAAACATGCCCCAATTACATCTTTTTTTTTTTTCAGGGCAATGAGGTTTAAGTGACTTGCCCAGAGTCACACAGCTAGTAAGTGTTAAGTGTCTGAGGCCAGATATGAACTCAGGTCCTCCTGAATCCAGGGCCAGTGCTTTATCCACTTCGCCACCTAGCTCCCCCCCCCCCCACCCATTACATCTTAATCTGGATCTAGGAGTTTGACAGTAGATAAGAGTGCTGGGGTCAGGAAGACTGAGTTACAAATCCCCCTCAGATACTAGCCATATGACAAGTCATTTAACCTAATTTTTCATCTGTAGAGTTAAGTGGCTGGACTAAATAACCTCTAAGGTCCCTTCTAGCCTTAATTCTTCTGGTATTGCCCCAGAAAGGTAGCTAGGTGGTACAGTGGATAGAGTATCTAGCCATGGAATCAGGAAGACTCATATTCCTAAGATCAAATCTGGCCTCAGACACTTATTAGCTGTGTGACCCTGGGCAAGTCACTTGACCCTGTTTGCCTCCATTCCTCATCTGTAAAATGAGCTGGAGGAGGAAATGAAAAATCACTCAAGTAGCTTTACTAAGAAAACCCCAAATAGGGTCACAAAGAGTTGGACATGACCAAAAATAACTGAACAATATCCTTAGAAGGTAAAGTGGTATACCTGAGCCTTCCCTTCAGTACTCTTGAGGCTGCTTTCCTGGCTCTCTGAACTTCCTCTATCATGCATGCCACAGAAACCTCTTCAGCCTGGAAGTTCACATCTTTCCTAGACTTCTCCCACTAGAATTATCCTCTGCCCCTGTGGCTTCTTCCTCTGATTGTCTAATTCTCTTCCAGCCCTTCCATTTTAAGGAGAACACCCTGGCCAATCATGTCTTCCTTCCTCTCCCCATTACATTCCAGACCTTCTCTTCCATGCCCCCATGAGTATTCTTCTCTCCTTTCTTTTTTTGTGTTGTCTTTCCTTATTAGAATGTCAGCTTCTTGGGGGCAGAGACTGTCTTTTTGTCTATATTTGTATGTCCAAAGTTCAGTGCAGTAGCAGGCAAATAGTAATTGATTAATAACTATTTGACTTATTGACTCCCCTAGGTTTCCCTAGCCTCAGCAGAGGAAGGTTCAAGGAAACTAAGAGGGAATCTCTTCTGAGTTTGGCACTAGAAGGGCCTCCATTGGCTGAGGGGGGAGGAGCAGAGCTGAGGAAAGGAGGGATGAGAAAGGCTGCTTTTCTATCTGAGCTCCTTGAAGAGGACAAATCAAGGGCTCTGTCCCACAGGCCATCAGCCAGCACTTCTTTCACCAGCACCCAATAAATAAGTACAAGAGGCAGCTGGTCAGAGAGAAGAGCTGCTGCCAGCTCCAGTGCAGGTCAGTCCCTGCAAGAACAGAACCTTAACTGCCTCATCTGAGCCCTGGACAGTGTTCTTCCATCCAAAACCAGTATCTCCCCCGCCACACGCACACACATACACACGCTGATGGGAATATCCAAGATACTTTTTTAGGAGAGTTCCTTTTCCCTAAATAGTCCTACTCGTCTGGAACAGATGGTATCACCGCCATAGATTCAAAAGGCTTATTCATAGGCAAGGGACTTTAGGGGTCATATAGTCCAATCTAGTCCAGTTTTAGATAGGGAAACTGAGGTACATACAAGCTCACGCAGAAAATAGCAGAGCCTGGATTTGAACCCAGGTACTCCGAGTCCCAATCCAGTAAACTTCCCTATTTGAGGACAAGCTTCATCTGGCTACCCCAATGTCTAGTCCTAAGTGGTCTCATTTGGAAGGAAACCTCCATCCTTCAATGATATTTCTGCCTTTACTCTTGCCAAGTTGCTATTCCTTCACAGTAGATCCAAAAAATAATTCTTAGAGACTTTCAGAGGAAATATGACAGTTTGAGTTACACTTTACTTGGGTTTGAGAAACCTGGGTCTGAGCTGAATCTTCTTACAGAAATTTCCTCTTCTGTTGAAAATCCCACTTTCTTTGAAACCTTCCTTGGACACTTCCAGTCCACAGTGCTCTCACCCTCAGCTGAGTTCTGGGGTCCTTGTCCAGATTGTTCATTTGGTGCTTAGAATATAGTCAAGTATTTTTAGTAGGTGTTCATATGTCTAGGTCATATCTCCCACAAATAGATTATAAGATGCTAAAGGGGGCAGCTAGGTGGTGCAGTGGATAAAGCACTGATCCTGCATTCAGGAGAACCTGAATTCAAATCTGACCTCAGATACTTGACACTTACTAGCTGTGTGACCCTGGGCAAGTCACTTAACCCTCATTGCCCCACCAAAAAGAAAAAAAAAAAGATCCTCAAGGATTATACATCTTTGGAACCTCTACAGAGCCTATACCACAGTGCCTCAAGCCATAGGTAATTGGGGGAAAAAATATTTTCTTAATAGGTAGTTACATGTGTGAGAATTGGAATGGCACCCCCTGCTGGGAGATTGTGAGCTCTGGCCATGAGAAGAAACCATGTGACTTTAGCATCCAGAAGTGACCTTTTCTGGGGTTTCAAAGGTCAGTTCAGCGTCAGGAAGTAATGTTTGCTCGTGGGTCCTGTCAATCAAAGTTACCAGCCAATTCGCTTGGAGCTACGCATGTGTGGACGGCTCTTTTTCCTGTTTCACAAGAGGTTCTGGGAGTAGCTGCTGAAGCGTTGGTCTCTTGGGTTCCTGACCTTGGCTTGGGGGTTTGGATGCTGGGGTCTATTTAGATAGTTAGAGGAAGATTGCCTTTTATCTCTCTCTCTCTCTCTCTCTCTCTCTCCTCACCTACTTCTGATTACACTTTTAATAAACTTAAAAGTCTAAACTCTTGCTAAAGCTTCTAATTTAAAGCGACCACTCATTAGATTTTAGACATCATAGCTAGAATTTTAGCCCCTTACACATGCAAATTATCCCTGTCCATCAATTACTCAATCACTAACCATTTATTAAGCACCTACTATTTGTTGGGCACTAGAGACTAGAGTAGGCAATAAGATCCTTAGTGCCTATATAAGATTTACTAACTATGTTTCCCAGTTGGAGACACTAAGGTTGAAGCAGAGTAATTTACTACAATCACATAGATTAGTAATCAAGAGTTCTTAATCTAGAGTTCATGAATTTATATTTTTTAAACATTTTGATAACTGTGTTTCAATATATTTGATTTCCTTTGTAATTTTGTATATTTTATTATATGCATTTTAAAAACACAATACTGAAAAGAGGTCTATAGGCTTCACATGTCTGCAGAAGGGGTTGTCCATCACACACACACACACACACACACACACAAACAAATTAAGAATTCTTGTAAATGGTGGGGCTGCTAACTAAATCTTCTGTCTCTGACCCTGATGCTTTTCCCACTTCAATGTGAGTTTGATCTCTGAGGGTCTCCCCTGTTCCTAGCTAGCACTGAACTCCTATGTTCTCCACTGCTGCCAAAAATGGTGGTTCCAATCATCCATGTCCCAGGCTGTAAATGCAGGCTCCTAAACCCAAGACAGCCTGCAGCTGCTGTTCCCAAGCTCTGAGGCCAAATCAAAGTTGTTATAGAAATAGAGTGAGGTGCAGGAAGTACATTGGAAACAAAAAAATGAGATTCATATTAAAGTTTCGTCATTCTTTGAAATTGTCAATTGGCCTTGAGGAGGAGGAGTGGGAGAGAGTTATCAGCATCTGAGAGAAAAGAAGGTGGCCCATAGCATTAGCTGGGAATGAAAGCCAGCACAATCATTCTCAGGACTGATAGTTATACATTCCTTTGGGAACATGCCCCAGCTCAAGACTTTCCATGTAAATAGGCCAGATCAGGCCATTAGGAGAGGTTTCTCAGAAGCTTGAAGGGCCTGGGGCTAAGGGACTGGGTATGGGGATTTCAGATATAGGTCCCTTAAATCTCAAAACTGCACTGAAAAAGCAAGTAAATGATTACGCTTCAAGACATGGGAGGATGGAGCATATGATTGGAAAGCTTTTTTTTCTTATTATCCCTTTTTTAATTCAACTAAGTATACTTCTGGGTTTTAATCTCATTTAAAGGGGTAGGACAACAAATGAAGCTTTATTGCTAGCATGAGGTTAATACCTATTGGAAAGCAGGTGGTTGCTCTGTGGGGGTTCCTTGAGGTAGCACCCCCATAGCCATTGCCTGTTTCCCAGTTGGCATCTTATAAGCCAAAAGACTGAACACATCCCGAGGCCTCCTCTATCCAAAGAAAGGAAGCTCAGGTTTTGGTAGTGCTGAGAGTCACATCACAAAGCAAACATTTTTTAAAAAATAAATGCAGACATAGGTGGGAATCGATGTATCATTCTCTGCAGACAAATAAATATGTAGTCCTGTCCCCTCTCCAACCCCCCAGAAGAATTAAAAAATAAAACAAAATAAATGCATAGATGACATCAAAGCACATTAGAGCTGGAAGGGACCTTAGAGATCATTGAGTCCAATTCCTCCATTTATAGAAGATGAAACAAAGGCCAAAAGAGGTTAAGTGAGCTACCCAGAATCCCACTGAAATGGGCATAACAGGAAAGCAAATCTGTGGCAAATTTCAGATCACAAAATCAAAGAGTCAGAGCTGCAAGGGACCTTAGAGGTCATCTATTCCTCACTTCAGGTTAAGTGTCCTGCCCTGCAGATTAAGTGTCTTGCCCAAGATAGGCAGGTAGTAACCGAGGTGCGATTCTTTCCACTAGACCACAATGACTTTCTCTACCTCATTAAAAGTGTATAAAGGGGCAGGTAGGTGGTGCAGTGGATAAAGTACAGGCCCTGGATTCAGGAGGACTTGAGTTTAAATCTGGCCTCAGACACTTGACACTATCTGTGTAACCCTGGGCAAGTCAATTAACCCTTGTTGCCCCACCAAAAAAAAAGAGTGTATAAACAGAACCTGTGTCTACCTTTTCCTGACATTCCCCAATATCGTCTGTACCATCCAACTAAGACTTTGTCTATACATCAAATATTAGGACAAAAATCAAAACATTTAGTCAAAAAGCCAGATGGCAAACACACACACACACACAAAATTCCCTCAAGTTTTGGATTAAAATGGTACTTTTTTCTTTAAAGTATATGCCATCTGGCCTAAAAGGCAACAAAAGTTTCATACTTCATCCTCCCTATACCACATCTGTCTGTATTTTATAGTCATACTGTTCCCCACAGCACTTCCCATCCTCATTTTAAAATTTTTATTTATTTAATTTTTAATTTATGGAATAAAGCAAGCATTTCCATTACACAGTATACTTTTTAAAAAAAATATTTCACATGAAACTCCAAATATATTATGGACAACATGCTAGTCCTTTAAAATTTATAGTGAAGTTATCACATAAATTTCTTTTTTCCCTTTTTTTTCTTTTTTCCTTCCCCCCACCCTAGAGATGGCCACCATTAGGAACAAATCTGTATGTGTATGTATGTAAAATCATTCTATGCATACTTCTATTTATCACTTCTTTCTGGGGATCCAGATAGTATTTTCCTTCAAAGATCTTTTGTAGGTAATTGGGGTATTTGTAATGGTCAAAATGACTTATTCACACAAGGTTGTTCATAAAACAATCTTGCTATTACTATACACAACATTCTCTCAGTTCCGCTCATTTCACTCTTCGTTATTTTACTGGTCTATCCATGCTTTTCAAAGATATCAAGCTCATCACTTCATATGGCACAGCAGTAATTCCATCACGATCATGTGCCACAACTTACTTAGACATTCCCCAATTGGTGGGCATACCCACACTTTCTGGTTCTTTGCCACCACAAAGAGAGCTGCTAGAAATATTTTAGAATATGTAACTTCTTTTCCTTTATCATCTTTGGAAATAGACCTAGTAGTGGTTTTGCTGGGTCTCTTGATAAATCCTTGCAAGCATCCAAACTGGATTAGTAGCTAATTCTGTAATTATGGAGTTCCTGTGCAAATGGGTCAGATGGCCCAAATACATCTACCAGATAATATTCAATCAAATTTGATTGTTGAGTGACTGTTTGGTATTTTCTATGGGTTGTCATTCTCAACAGCATGAAACTAACCTCAGTCTGAACCTTGAAGATGTTAGAGGGTTCCATAAACTTCAGAGAAGTGGCTATTTTAAGGGAAGCTTTCATAAGAAATGTTTCTAGGTTTCCGCACCCAGAGGGAGAGTGGGATAATTACTGGTAATGGCAACAATGGTTCCTTACCTATTGTTCTTGCCCTTCTCAGTGCCCATTGTCTAAGCAGAGTAGGTGGCAACTGGGAGATCAACCAGAAGAAAAGAGGAAGGCAATGGCAGCACCTCCTGATCCCCAATCTATAGCCAGGACTTAATTCAATTAATTATTTATTGAGCAATGGCTATGTGCCCAGTACTTTGCCAAATATGATGGAAGATACAAAAGTGTATAGCACATGACATAATTAGAAAATAGTTCAAGACAGCATGATCTAGGTGAAACAATAGGGGACTAAGTTTAGGAAAATCTAAGTCCTAGTCTAAGGTCTGCCAAACTGTGTGAGTTTGGGCAAGTTGCCTCAGTTTCCTCATCTATCAAATATGGATAATAATGGTTTTCCTACCTAGCCCACTGGATTATTGTGAAGGTTAAGAAAAGGTGTGCACAAGAGCTTTGGGTTGTACTCCATCTGCTGTACCACCTACATACCCAATTAAGAAATGATAAAGAGGCATGCATAATATAAAGTAGGACAACTTCATGGAAGAGAGTAGTAAGATTTGAACAGGGCTTTGATTATGGAAGAGGATTTGGGTAAGTAGGGGTCAACAGGGCATGAGTAAGGGCAAATAGGAATGAATATGATGTGTGTGAAGAAAAGGAGTAGAGACCAGTCTGGCTAACACTCCAGCCTAAAAATCAGGGCAACTACCTAGGTAATTGGGGAATGAGGGACTTTTTGCTTGTTTCATTTCTGTCTAAGCCATAGAGTGCCCCCTGATAATGATAACAACTCTCATTTGGCCTTACTTTCCAATTTACAAAGCACTTACCTCACCACAACCCAGGTGGTGCAAGTATTTTTGTCTCAGTTTTGCAAATGAGAAAGTGAGCCCCAGAGAGGTTAAGTGATTTACCCACAGGCTCACAGCTTATACGTTTTTAAGAGTCAGAAGGCAAAGCCAGATTTTCAGTCCCAGTGTTCATTCCATCACAACACACCACTTCTCTGTTCTTAACTCTTGGCTATGGAGACGCCATCCTGGACAAGAGGTGAGTGTCCTTTGGACGTTTGGAGAAGCAGCCAAGTGAACTCTCTTCTTCCCTTTCTTCTCATTTTCCCCACCCTTCGCATCCTCTCCAGAATCTCAAGCTTCAACTCTGGAGGCAATGGGCCGAAAAGAAGAGGATGACTGCAGTTCTTGGAAGAAGCAAACGACCAACATCCGGAAAACTTTCATCTTCATGGAAGCATTGGGATCGTAAGTCCAAGGAGGATGGAAGCATGAGGTTGGGTCAATCCACTTGAGGAGGGCAGGTGCCATTCTGGGGCTGGCTATTGGCAAGTACCCTAGTGAGCCAGGACTCAGTTGGCTAAAGAAAACTCTCCCAAGGAGCAATATGGTCTTTGAAGGGGGTTGGAGGGTTTGAAGTATGGAGGAGGGGCTCATTCCATGGACTGAAGCAGTCTTTTCACTTGTTCTTTCTCTGATCCACTTCCCTGAATGTCAGTCTTTCTTCCTGTGTCGCCATCTATCCTTGCTCTCTTATCTACACAGCCAACAAGTTATAATATAAACTGGCCCAAATACAACCTGCAGATTGAGTTCTACCAAGTCTGGTTATGATTGTATGATGGTATGTTTGAATTAATTTCCAAGTGACTTAAATGAATTCCATGGATAATTGTCACCAGTGTAGATAGAACTTTGATCTCGACATCCCATTGCATTATGCCACAGATTCAAGAATCAGGGTTATTTCGAGGGATGTATCAGAACATTTTTAAGGTCTGAGTGTCAAATAGGGGGACAATGGACAGGCAAGGAGTTAGGAAAATATATGGGACAAGGTAGGGAGGGAGAAAATGAGGGTCATATCAGAAGGCACCAGGGTCTTCTCATCTATCCGTTCCTCCTCCTGCCCCACTGAGTCTCCCAATTAAACTCAGCTAAGAGAGAGAAATCCCATGGAGTTTCTCAGGAGTCTATAATCCTAAAATCTCCTCTAGGACTTCCTTAGACAGCCACTGGCACTGAACAGGTTAACCCCATCAGCTACAGAAAGGGGTTCCTGTGAGCACTCAAGCTGTCAGATTACTCACAGATCTGAATCAGCTCCCCTCCAACACCTCCACTCTTTCCCCTCCTAGTGCTCTGTTTCGGTTAGAAAAAAATAAGATATCACGCGGAGTCCAAGCATGTTCCCCCTTGATGATAATTGCTGGGCTGGGTGAGCCAGAGACAGCTCCTCTGTTCCCAGAGTCCTCACTTAAGTCGGTCTGCTGCCTCCTCTGGGGAATCCTGCATGTACCTGACTGAGGCTGGTTCACACAGTCCCCAGCCCAGCTTCCCCTCAATGCCTTGTGACTCCCTCTGGTCAATCAATAAACATAGAATAACTTGGCTGGGGTAGCAGAGAATAGCAATGGAGCTGCCTCCTCAGGTCAGGCCTGTGGTGGTCACTCTCAGCCAAGTTTAGGTCTCCTCTGTCTCCTGTCAGTGAGTTCCTTGTCTCTGGCCATAGTGACTATCCATATACTTGTGTGTGTGTGTGTGTGTGTGTGTGTGTGTGTGTGTGTGTGTGTGTGTTTGGGGGAGGGGAGGGAGGAAGTACTAGACCCAAGATTAGATCTCTACTTTCTTGAGTAATGTTTCAAATATGGTGCTTTGTATGCAGAGTCTGTGGGCACTCACTGGTGTAAGCTAAACTGACACCTCTCTTCTGTCTACTAGCCAGTCTCCCCAAAGTGACATCAAAGTGAGGACCTCTTACTGGGAAGGAGAAAGAATAGGAGGAGGATAGAGTCACAAGTGGATCCTAGAGGATTTGTTCATTTATTCATCCCAAATGCAACAAACTGGGGCAGGGCAGAACCCATGGAGGCTTATTCCTCCCTCCTATTCTGAGCTCAGAATTAAGGTATTTGCTGGAAAAAGCTGAGATCTCTACTCAGCTTCTTCCTCTCCTCCCCCCCACCTCAGCTCATATCAGAAGCACAAGCTGGTCAATAAATGCTCCATTGCCTTCTGCATTAGACTGCAGACACTACAATGTTGCCGTGGAGAGAGGCAGATAGGGCTTAGAGAGCTGGGATGCATGTAAAACAGGTGCCCTGATCAGGGATGGAGGCAAAAGCTGTGTCAATTCCCAAATTTCCCAGCAGGAGGTTCGTAAGTAGCCCTGCTCTCACATGTCATCCTCCCACCAAAATGGTAGCCAGCGGCAGAAAGGCCCTCAACTGGGCAATCCCATCCCTGGATTTGGGGGCCTAGCCCTGCTACTACCCTGGAATAGGCCTTTGCCTTTGGCACCTCAACCAAGAATGAGGAAAGAAGAGATACTGGGGTGGGGAAGAAGGGAAGGGGGAGGGGTATCCCAGAGGACAGGTCATGTGGAGAATTTCAGCTAGGGCTTCTCACTCACTACAGCCATTCAGTCATGGCTGGTGCATGACTTTGGCAGCTGAGGCCTGATCAAGAGTCCCTCACCTCACAGTCATACACAGCTCTGGCTTACAAACCCAGGAATCATTCATGTCACCCACACACACTGAGGGCAGCCATATTGAAGATGAGACAGAGGAGAATGCAGGGCATTGCAATGCTCTGACCGGCTTCATCCATGAAGCAGGCTCAGCTGGAGGAGCCAGAGACATCAGGAGCTGGCCACCCACCCAGGGAATTGCCTTGGGCTCTTGGATTACTCAAGCAGGAGGGAACCACAGCCTGCTGTCAGATCAAAGAATTCGCCTTCATACCCAGAGACCCATTACCAAGGGTGATTCTGTAAAATAAACTTACTCCATGTACTTACAAAAGCAGTTTTATACTCCCACAAGTTATCTCAGAAAGAACCTATTTGAGGGGCAGCTAGGTGGCACAGTAGATAGAGCACCAGCCCTGCAGTCAGGAAGACCTGAGTTCAAATCTGACCTCAGATACTTGCTAGCTGTGTGACCCTGGGTAAGTCATTTCACCTCAATTGCAAGAAAGAAAAAAAAAGTTATTTGCTAATATTGTCAGTGTGGAAAGAAAGATGGTTTTTAGAGTCCAAAGATCTGAGTTCAAATCTTGCCTCCTTCACTTACTTCTTCCCCTGTATCTTCATCTATGTAATAAGAACATTGGACTAATGGGCCTTTCTAGCTCTAAACTTATGAGCCTGTGAATATGTCACAGCCATAAAGTTGGTAAGGACATTAAAGGTCATATAATCCAACCACTTTATTTTGTGACTGAAGACACAGAGGCCCAGAGAAGCTAATGATTTGCCCAAGGTCATGGAGGTAACAAGCAGCAGAGTCAGGATTTGAACCAAACTCTTCTGACTCCCAATCCAGTTGTCTTTCCACCATTGCACACTAGCTTTCACATACACATGAGATCATCCCTGAGCAAGGCAGACTCTAAAATGTTTTCTCTCAGCAAACACTGCAGAGGGAGAGTCCACGCATCCAGTCTGTGATAGCATTTGCAGGAAGCCGTATATTAACTGCTGCTGCATTTATAATGGTTCTGTAGGAAAGAAGTGTGGGGGTGGCATTTTGCATTCTCTCAAACCCTAATCAAATCTTCTTCAGAGAACTGAAGCCGGTGTTTTCCAGAGGGAGCTGAGGTTTGTGTTATAGGACATATCCCAGGGTGCCAGGGGCTTCTGGGACTAAATCCTATGTTAGGGAGATAAGTTTACAGGGATGTTTTCTGTGTGGAAACAGCCCCTTGTGGATCCATAGAACTAGGACCAATGGCCAGAAGTTACAGAGGCACAGATTTCAGTGCAACTTTCGAACAGTTAGATCACAGGGTCACAGACCTGGAGCTGATATCCTATCAGGGGCCACCTAGACCAGTTCTCTCTCTTTTTTTTTTAAACAGATGAGGAAACAGACTTAAGGAGATTAAATGACTTCCTCAGAGTCACAATCATAGTGAGCATCAGAGGCAAAATTTTAAGCTAGGGTCTCTGAATCCAGTCAGTTGGCTCTTTCCAGCATACTACAAATGTTGTGAAGTAGTGAGTTCCATGTCAGTGGGAGTATTCAGGCAGAGATTGGTTGACCATCCCTTGAGAATTCTGTTAGAGGTGGAGTATGCCGTTTTTCACTTTCTTTCATTTTTTTCTTTTATTCAAGTTTTCATATACAAAATGACTAATATGGTAATGTTTTACATAATTGCATATGTATAACCTATATTGGATTACTTGCTGCCTCAGGGATGGGGGAGGGGAGGGAGGAAAGGAGGTATAAAAGAAATGGAACCCAAAACTATAAGTAAAAATGTTTATTAATTTCTTTAAAAAAAATTCTATATAGGGGATTTCCATATTGGATATGAGGCTAGAGTAATTGCTTTTAAAGGCACCTTCCAAATGAAGATTTTATGATTATATAAAAGTATTTGCTGAAAAAACCATAGCTTTAACATGTTAATATGAAAAGAAAGAATACAATGGAACCCCTTGTTCCCTCCTCATCCAAGGTTCCTAGATGGGGAAGAATGTCTATTTTCTAAACCCAATCTGGACTAGGTCAAGGCTGACATGAATCCCTTGCCTACCTTGCCGGGAGACTGGAGCTACTCTTAATGCTTTGTGTTCTCCGGAGAACCCAAACCTCAGTGAGATGTATGAGAATACAGCATTTCAAATTCAGAAAGCCTCCTCCCAGTTTATAAGTATTGGCTGGTGGATCCCAGTGACTTTTTATTTATATTTATGAATAAGTGATTCAAATCACATTGCATGCCCAGCTTTATGGATCTGTTTCTTCCTTTTTCTTCTGGACTTTTTGATTCCCTTCCTGAGCCACCTCAGTTCTTTGCTTGCACATAGACTTAGAGTTGGAAAGGACATTTGTCCAATCTCTCTCCAAATCATAAATCCTGTGTACAACACCCCTAGAAATAGGGAACACGCTCCCCCTTAACATAGCCCATTAAATTTTTGAACATCTCTGCTGGTTTGGAAGCTTTTCCTTTGAAACCGAAAATCTCAGAATGGCAAGAATCATCAGACGATAGGAAGCCAACCTCCCACCCAATGTAAGAGTCCCTTCTATGCCATCTCTGACACGTAGTCATCCAAACTCAGCTAGAATACCTCCAACAAAGGGAAGTTCACCACTTCATAAGGCAGGATGTTCTATTTTCAAACAGTTGTAATGGTCAGAATGTTCTTATGATGAATCAAAAGCTACCATCCTATGAGTTGAATGTGTTAAAAAGAATAGCTGAGTATTAGCCTAAACTGGGTATAATTGGTGACTGATTTCATTGGTCTAAGTACTCCCTTCGTTGGTGCTGGTGGCAAACCCTTCCAGGTCTTCTGATCCTATGCAACTAACTCTTGTTCATGTTTTCCCATAAGCCATTTGGAGAGGGCTCTTACTCAACGTGCTGCAAGGCCTCCTCTTGGTTTTTTAGTATCATGGGGATTTCTGTGTATCACACAGACCATCCATCTGTTTTCCTTGATTCTTGCTACATGACTAGCCCACTTCCTTCTCCGGTCATTTCAGTCCTTGATAACAGTGCATATACCACTTTAGCACATGACCAGGTATTGATTCTTGCTCACATCCACCATGTACCTTTCCATGGAACCTTTTCCATTGTTATTTATAATTTTAGTTCTTCCAGGTTCATATTGTTCCATGATTGACAGCCATGTGAAATTACTGAAAGAATATTGGTATTAAAGAGATGGGCAGTCTATGAAAAAGAACAGCATTAGAACCAAAAATAAAATGTGGGTTGGAGAAGTGGGGAGGAAATCTTCTAATGCTTTGAAAGACCAGGATTAAGGTAAATGATTTTTAAAAATATTTTTTTATTCGAGATTATATCTACCCTATTAGTACAGGCATGTAGGACTAGGGACTAGGTCCATATTGGTCAATCAACAAGCATTTATTAATTGCCAACTATGCCCCAGCCACTATGCTAAGTACTAGGGACACAGAGAAAGATAAATTACAGCCCCTGCCCTCAAATAACTGTATATACAAGATACAGATAGTGAAAATGGAAGGTAGAAAAGTGCCACTACCAATGTTCTATAACTTAGAGTCAGAGAGCTGCCTGGACACTAAGAAGTTAGGTGATTATCCCATGATTATTCAGCTAGGATGTGTTTTGGGAGGACTTGAACCCAGATCTTCCTTTGAGACAAGCTCTCTGTCCACTACATAATGATGCTTCTGCCTGCCTATCATATATATGTATATATACATATGTATATATGTGTGCATATGTATATGCATGTATGTATATAACTAAATGCTTATTGATTGACTGGTTGATGTATAATCAAGAGGCAACTCTAATACCAGGTCATAGAAAAGGGTACCACACTTGGAGAGCTTTCTTGAAAGGAAAAATAAGGTGTGCGGGGGATATTTACATGATAACCTTATTATATATTTTATATAATATATGCATAATATAGAATATACTAAATATATCATATATTATTTAAATAGCAAGTTGTACATAATAGATTTGCAGTCTTATGCACAATCATCTTTTGAAAATTATATTATATAATAGAAATGCTTATTTTATTCCATAAATTAAAAATAAAATAATTTTTTTAAAGAGGGGTATAGGGATGGAGCAAGTCTGGACCTGGAGAAAGAACTGGACACTTTGGACCCGTTAAGCCATGTGATATATTCTACAGCATTCATCTGGGTCAGAGACAATGCCCTTCTGCCCCATCTGGCAGCATCAGTGCCCTGTTGCCAGATTGCCTCCCAATTACTCTCTGACAGTTGGAGGGGGCAAAGGCTGAGTCCCTGGCATTCATTCTGGATGCAGAACATGGTATTGGTGGGTAGTAGTAATTAGAGCTGGAGTGAGTTGTTCAATAGTGAGTGGAATGAAATGACAGCAAGGGGCACCCTGGGGGATGCTAACCACTTCAGATCTAATGGATCCACATACATGGGGACAAACAGGAAGAAAGGCACTTTTTTTTTTTGGTGAGGCAATTGGGGTTAAGTGACTTACCCAGGGTCACACAGCTAGTAAGTGTTAAGTGTCTGAGGCCAGATTTGAACTCAGGTCCTCCTGAATCCAGGGCCTGTGCTCTATCCACTGTACCACCTAGCTGCCCCAAGAAAGGCACTTTTGAACAAGGTTCCAAATCCCCAAAGGCAAGGAGGCTGAAGGCTAAGCCTTGGCATTGTCACTCACTAACAAAGGTAAAGATTTAAGTGCTTTCCCTTCTTGGGTACAGTGCCCGGCTTGCAGTCAGGAAGATCAAGTTCAAATCTTGCCAAAGGGCAGGGGGATTGGGTGGGGCGGGGAGGGGGGGGGGGGACACTTTCCAGCTGTGTGACCCAGGACAAATCACTTAACTTCTCTGTGCCTAAATAATAATTAGCTTGTATTTATTTATGAGGGTCAGTGATCATTTATTTAGTTTTAATTTTTGTATCCCCAGCGTAGTGCCTGGCACATATCTATAAATGTTTGTTGAATTAAATTCAATTGAATCATAGAGTCCTGGACTGTAAGAGCTGGAAGGAACCCTAGAGATTATCTCATTTAACCCCTTAATTTTTTAGAGGAAGAAACAGATATTTTGAGGGGCAGCAGGGAACTAACTAACACAGCTAGTAAGCAGCAAAAATAATGAGATAAACCCCAAAGGTCAGTCAAACACCAAGCACAGGTGCTTGTGTGTTTTAGAAAATTAGAAGAGTAACACCACAAGATACATCCAAGGCATCCCTGGAGTCTGGACGACCTGAGTTCAAATGTGGCTTCAGGTATTTACTAGCTATGTGACCCTGGGCAAGTCATTTATTCCTCAGTTTCCCCATCTGTCAAATGAGATAGAGAAGGACATAGCAAACCACTCCGGTATCTCTGCCAAGAAAAACCCAAATGGGGTCACAAAGAGTCAGATACGATTGAAAAACTGACTGGAAAATACACTCTATTCATCCTTTGATGCCTCAGCTTTGATACACCCCCCACCCCCACCCCACCCCCACTCATACACGCACACACACACCTCTCTCTTCCTCTCTCTTCCCCCCCCCCCCCCGTCAAAATACAATGTAAACATTGTCCCTGTCTCAATTCTTTAGTCATCTGGGCAATCAAAGAATCAAAAAGCATTTATTCAGCCCCACTATGTGCAAGGCACCCTGCTAGGTACTGGGATGCAAAGACAAAAGTGAAATATTCCCTGCCCTTAAAGAATTTACATTTCAATAGGGGAGACAACATGTACATATAATAATAGCAGCTCATATTTCTATAGCACTTTCAGGTTTGCAAAGCACTTAACATTTGTTATCTCCTTTTTTCCTTGAAAACCCTGAGGAAAAAAATCTTATAATGTAAGGACTATTATTATCCCCATTTTACAAGTGAGGAAACTGAAGTTGAATGATTTGTCCAGGGTCACATAGCTAATGAGTATCTGAGATGGGATTCAAACTCTAATCTTCCTAACTCCAAACCCAGTGCTCTATCAATTATGCCACATAGGTGCCTCTGTTTATACAAATTACATACAAAATAGGAACAAGTAAATCACGTGGTAAATGGTCTTAAAGAGCTGCTATCATGGAAAAATTCACACAACCAACCTGGCAATGAGCCTGTGACATCAGAGGACCTCAGATCAAATCCTGGCTCTGCCACTAGCTACCTGAGTGACCTTAGCTGAGTCATTTAATTTCTCTCACTTTCAATTTCCTCATCTACAAGATAACAGGGTTGGGTTTTTCTTCTTCAATTCCCAATACATAGTATTATAATAGGCACTTAATAGAAGCTTATTGATTGATTAATTGTTTGAATGGAAGACTTTGCAATTTGGGAGTATCTATTAGAGTTTGTAATCCACTGGCATAGTCTGGAGAACTGAATTCCCTCCAACTCTTCTTGCCTTAGGTATCCAGGAAGGAAACGCCTTATATAATGGAGAAATCACCCACCTCCATCCCAATAAGCCTTTTTCACCCAAGATTCATTTTTTGAAGAAAGGAACACAATGGCTATAATAAATATGGCATAATTCAAGTCCAATTCTTCTGCTAATTATAGGTGGTTTACAGTGATAATAGAAGCTAATTATCAGCCACATGTTTTTCTATCTTTGTATTTTGCCCCCAGCAATGTTCTCCACTAGTGCAAGCTAAGTTTTTCTTCTTCTTTTTTTTTTTCCTTTTCTTTTCAGAGGAGCTTTTTCAGAAGTTTTCCTAGTGAAGCAAAGGGTATCTGGGAAGCTGTTTGCCCTGAAATGTATCAAAAAATCTCCTGCCTTCCGGGACAGCAGCCTGGAGAACGAAATTGCAGTGTTGAAAAAGTGAGTCAGCCTGACAATTGGTTGGATCCATCTAGTTGATCTCTAAGCATTTCCCCTCAGACACCTTCATAAGAAAAGATGGGGTGGGGTTGTAACCCAATCAGTCATGATCACTTTGAGCTTTGCTCCAGCTATTCTGTCGTATCAAGGGGTCAAATCAGTGTAGACCATAGAATCACAGAATTTATTGGGTGGGTTGGAAGAAACCCCAGGCCATCTAGCTCAGCGTATACCTGAAGCATGAATTCCTCTTCCATAAGTGCTCATCCAGAATCTGCTTGAACACCTCCAATAATAGCTAACTCCTTATCTAAGAGGGGTAATCTATTGCCTTTGGGGATAGCTCCAACTGTTAGGAAGGTCTTCCATATAATAAATTGAATTCTGCTCCCTTGAAAATTTTACCTAGAAGTAAAAACAAATGAATAAACAAAAAACAACCTTTTATTCTCATTCATTCATTCTCTCTCTCTCTCTCTCTCTCTCTCTCTCTCTCTCTCTCTCTCTCTCTCTCTCTCTTCAAACCACTTTTTAAAAAAATTAATTGAGGGGAAAGCAAGATCAACAACCATTGACCATGCCAGGGCTAGTCACTCGTATTTATCAAAGGGGCAGTGGTAATGGATGTCACACACTAAAAATTTCATTTAAAAAATTGGAAGTATTCTCATGATTGATCTGTATTTTTAGGAATTCTTGATGTGGACCAGGTGAGATCTGGACCTTGAGTTCCCCCTCAGACTCAAGCAGAGGTCTTGACTAGAAGCTAGACAGAGGGATTCACATACTTCTAATATCAGGATCCTGTGCCCCTGTGCTAACAATTCTTCTGGTGCATTTGCTTTGGGATAACTTTCAGGTCTAGAGCATCTATACCCAAAAGAACAACAGCTTGGGAATCAAGTAATCTGGGTTCTAATCTTGACTCTGCTACTTGTTAACTGTGTGACACTGGACAAGTCACTATACTTGTCTTTGTCTATATAAAATGACGGGGTTGACAAAGAGGATTCAAAGGTCTATGAATTTATACAGCTATAAGTTTGTAATCCTATGAAATGTGAGGTTCCTTCTTGTTCTCCATGATCTCAAAGGGAAAATATAATACCATATACTCCCCATTCACCTAATCAATGCCCCACACCCCTCCTAATGGGAAGTTGTTGTCTGTACCTCCTGCCCTGGTGTGAGCACCTTCCTTCTTGCTCTGGTTTCTCCTGGGGAATGGAGGATATCTTGCTCCTGTGCTCTACAAAATCACCCAAAAATGATTCACCCTGATCATAGGATGTAGAATGTGAAGGGATTTTGAAGACAATGTAATCTGATCCTCTCAATTTGCAAGTTGAGGAAACTGAGCCCCAGAGAGGCTACATACTCAGCAAAGTGCGAAGCACATAGTAGATGCTATATAAATATTGATTCCCTTCCCTTCTCTCTTCTCCCTTCCCCCTAAGGTCATAGAGAGAGTAATTGTCAGAGCCAGAATGTAAACCTGGGGCTTTTTACTACAAATCCATTTTCCTTCCATTTGATTTGATGTTGAAAAAGACTTCCATAGCCTTAGTGTAACAAAAGCTGCCCAAAAGGGGGAGAGGAGGAATCCTATCACCTGGACATTTTGTGTAGGTACCCAGCCTGCTATGAAACCTCTATAAATGTGTTATTCTCAAAGCCATAACTAAAGTGGGGTTACGGGGGCTTTATCCCTGGGGACTGACATCTTAGGGGGCTTGCTTCCTGCCTGTGGCATTTCTCCAGACCAGACTATTCTCTCTATGCCAAGGGCCACCCCATGAAGGTCCCATTTGTCTTCTTCATCTACCTTTCCCTACCACCATGACCCCTACCTGCTGCTTTCCTCTCTACCTCTTATTGGACAATGAGGTCAAGAGTTGTCATCATCAAAAATAAAATAAAAAATAAATTAAAAAAAAAAGAGTTGTCAGCATCATCATTCTGGCTAAGGTCAGACTTTGTGCCTGAGTGACTTACCTGACTAGAACAGACTGCCCTCTATCCTCCACTCCCCAACTCCCACCTTTCAGCTAAATTTGCCATAGGTACTCCATGCTCAGCAACCCAAATGCTATGGTGGTGTGTCTGCAATTCCCTGGAGAACATAGAAGCCTACCTGAAATGGGCCTATTTTTTTCTATGGACAATATAAAGCATTCTCCATCTGGACTAGCCTGTTTTCCTCTTCTCAGGATCAAGCATGAAAACATCGTGACCCTAGAAGATATCTATGAGAGCTCCACTCACTACTACCTGGTCATGCAATTGTGAGTAGGGCCCTAGATCCTCTGCAGAGCACTTTGGTGGGATGGGGGGGGGGGTGGCGGGGCTGGCACTGGAAGGCATCATGGGATATGGGAGGGGGTGGAAGAAAACTGAGGGTTCTGTAGTTGGAACAAGAGACTCGAGGAAACTGAGAGCTCTTTAAAGTGATTCACTGATCCCATCTGTGACTGTTTCTTTCAATCTATAAAATGAAAATAACACCCCATTAGAAAGGTCCTTGTGTCATTGGCCCATCTGAATGCCAGCTGAGTGGTGCCCGCCAGGGTTTGGATCGTGCCCAGCCCTCGATCTGATCAGAAGGCAGAGATATCCTTCTATTTATAAAACTCTCTTTTCCCTCGCCCTGTTCTCATCCTGATTCCACCATCCCAGCATGGCTGAGTATAATCTATGTTTTTGACTGGTGACACAGCTCCCTCTACCCTCCCTGCCTCCTGGCAACTTTAATGAGCCAGCTCGGGGCCCAAGTAGCCTATTAAATCCTGGACTCACTAGGGGCTCAGCAAAGAGGGAGGGATCAGGCATCAGAGGGAGCAGAAAGAACTGGCAAAAGGCTGGGAGCAGGCCTAATAAAGAAACCCAGATGAGCCTGGTTCGGCTTTAATGAGGCCCATTCTGCCAGGATTAACTCACAGCCCATCAAGTCAGACAAGCGGAGGCAAGGATGCAAGCCTGCCTGAGAGGGCTGTGGCCAGCAAGAATTCACGCTGCACAAGGTCAGACAGTGTGGGTTTATCTCCAGAGCGTTGTCTTTACTCCTCCACCTGCCACTTGTGAGCCTCAGAGTGGGGCGAGAGAGAAACAAAAGAAAGGATTGGAGAATTTAGGAATTAATCCTCTATTACCCCCTGCCCAGAGCTTGAAAGTGCTTTTGTATGCCTGACTTCATTTCATCTCTACAGCACTCCCGGGAGGCAGCCACCTACCGTGCTATTATCCTTGCTTGTTTTACTGCTGGATGTTATTGGAGGTAGATGGGTAGAGATAGAGATATGTGTTAAATATTTAGATATAGTATAGTTTATATGATAAATAAGATATAGCTATATTATATATAATACAGATACAATAGACATAGCTATATCTTATACATACTATATTATCCACACATGATAGGTAATATCATATATTATATTATACATTATATAAAATCCGTGTATAATTAAGCAAAATATCTATATGTAATTAGGTATAAGATATCATCAATTATGTAATATCTATATATAATTAGGAAGAATGCAATAGATTTAATATTTTATATAATTATATATAATAAAATTGGTATTATATAACTATAATATATTTATTGTATATCTTTATAGAGATGATTATATATCAATTTTTATATGATTATATAAAATGTCATCTTTATGAATTAAGAAATATAGATTATTTTATGTATTCTATCTAATTATATATAGATATTTCATAATTAATGATATCTTATACCTAATAACATAAGTATTTTGCCTAATTATACATGGATATCATATAATGTATAATATAATATATTACCTAGCATGTGTGGATAATATAATATGTATACAGTATAGCTATAGCTATTGTATCTATATTATATATAATACAGCTATATCTTATCTATCATATAGAGAGGATTTGTATACATTATCTATAGATTATTTTATGTAACTTTATCTACAATAATAGCTGTTATACATCAAATGTAGATATATGACATATCTTTAAATAATCCATATGCATATATAGATTTTATATAGTAATTCTTTACATTTTAAAGCTATGTAATACTAATTTTATATAGCACTTTAAAGCTAGAGGTAACAAAGGCATTATTATCTGTTTCATAGATGAAACTGAGGCTGAGAGGTAAGGTGATTTAACTTCATAATTACACGGGGCAGCTAGGTGCCACAGTGGATAGAGCATCAGGCCTAAAGTTGATCAAGGTCAAATATGGCCTTCAGAAACTTACTTACTGTGTGACCCTGGACAAGTCATTTAACCCCATTCTCCTCAGTTTCCTCATCTGTAAACTAAGCTGGAGAAGAAAATGGCGAACCACTCCAGTATCTTTGCTAAAAAACTCACAAAGAGTTGAACACAACTGAAAAAAAGACTCAACAACAAAACAGTCACACAGCTAGTAAATCTCCAAAGCAGGATTTATACCCAGGTCTTCCTGACTCCAGGTTTAGCACCATATAACTCTATGTCTCTTTGTAAAGTATTTGAGGGCAAGGAAGGCAGGGTGCGAAGAAAAGAAAAGAGGTAACATAATAATTTCAAAAGGCCCTCCCCTCCACTGAAAAAATCTTCTCCCACCCCCTGCCTTATAGACAATCTCTACAGCAAATCTTAATAGCCTCCTAGAAGGAGGGATAGCCCAGGCAAAATTGTGGTCTGTTATCTCTCTTTCCTGGTGTAAAGGAGCAGGCACTGATTCTATAGTCTGAGTTTGACTCCCAGCTCTAACAGAGATCATCTGAGTCTGACCTCCTCATTTTACAGATGAGGTAACTGAGGCTCAGAAAAGGTTAAATGACTTGGCCAAGGCCATACAGCATTAAGTAGCAGAGAGAGGAGAGGAGAGGAGAGGAGAAGAGAAAGATTAAAACCAAAGTAATTAGGGCAGTTAGGTGGTACAGTGGATAAAGCACTGGCCCTGGATTCAGGAAGACATGAGCTCAAATCTGGCCTCAGACACTTGATACTTACTAGCTGTGTGACCCTGGGCAAGTCACTTAACCCTCATTGCCCTGCAAAAACAAAAACCAAACAAACAAAAAAAAAACCCAAAAGGAATTGTACAATTTGATGTATCAATGAGATATTCCCAGTATCCCTCAGATCACACCAGTTAAGTACCTGATTACTCTGCTGGACCCTCTGAGACCCAAGGTCTGTGTCTTCCTGTTACCCTGCTCCTGATAATTAAGACCCCTTTCTCCACCACAAGAATATCTGTTCCTGGAATTGTGGGTCATTCAGCATCCAGCTAATTCCTCTGCATTCCTTCTCTCCACTCCCTCACCCCATTCCATGTACCCATCTTCTCTACAGAGTTTCTGGAGGAGAGCTGTTCGACCGGATTCTGGAGCGAGGAGTTTACACTGAGAAAGATGCCAGCCTGGTGATTCAGCAGGTCCTATCAGCAGTGAAATACCTCCATGAGAATGGCATCGTACACAGAGACTTAAAGGTACTAAGGCAGGAAGCTTCTTAGAAGGAGAGAGTTCTTACCGGGTGTGATGGCACACATCTGTAATCTCTGCCCAGGAGGTTTAAGTTCAGGAGTTCTAACCAGTGTGCATTCCCACTGGATGTCCATACTGTCTCGCACAAAAATGGTGAGCCCTGAGGAACAAGGAGTAGGGGTAGAGGTGCTGCCTTAGGAGGGTCAGAAACAGATCATCTTGACCAGTCATGGCTCTCAGAGGTGCTAGGGACAGGGTGTGGCAATGGATAGTGGCCTCAACCCAAAGACAACCATGGCTAAGCCTTGGGAAATACTCCTGGATTAAGAGAGAGAGACTTGGCTTATAGTTCTGACTCTACCATTCACTAAATGTGTGACTAGTTATTTAAAGACTCTGTATCTCTTTTTTCCTCATCTCTGTCCTACCTTACCCCAGAGAGTTATTTCAAGAACCAATTAGATAATAGTCTTCTTAAAGCCTAGATCTGGCTGTTGGTTCTGGAATGATGGTTCTAGAATAAAAAAAATCAACTCTTTGGCCAGGCATTTAAGATCCTCCATTATCTGGACCCAGACATGTCACATCACTCTCCATCACACCATCAATGTTCTTGCCAAACTAGTCTTCTAGATGCCATCTGAGCTTGACATTTCATCTTCCATCTCTCATCATTTGAGCATTCCCAAAGACCATTCCCCCATATTCCAAAGGGGTGCCCTCCTCCCCTCTACCTTTCAGAATCCTTCTTTGCCTTCACCTCAGATGCCACTTCCTCAAGGCAAATGGCATCTTCAGAATATTATAGGTTTAGATCTTGAAGGGACCTTAGAGATCACTGTGTCCAATCCTCTCATTTTACTGATAAGGAACCTGAGGCTTGGAGATTAAATGAGTTTTTGATAGTCACACAGTTAGTAAGGATGAGACAGGTTTTTCACTCAGGTCTTCCTGACTCCAAGCACTCCACCTACTACACCATGCTGCCTCTCGTTCCTTCATCCCACCCCACCCCACCCCACCCCACATCCCCCACTAGTTCTAAGTGCTTTCTCCCTCAAAGTTTCCTAGAACACTTTTGTTTGATTTTCCCCCATGTTATTCTATACTTTTGTTATACTTGACTATGTTGAGGCTTTATCCATCCTCAGTTGAATGTAAACTCCTAAAGGGCTGTGACTTTCTTGTTCCTGTCTTTGAATGCTCTGGGTCTTAGCTCAAGGCTTCCCATCTAATGTGTTTCATTGGAAGGAATGCTGGACTTGAAAGCAAGATATCCAAGTACAAAACCTGCCTCAGATACTTAACCACTATGAACCTCAGTTTCCTCTTTTATATAAAAGTAGGTACCATAATACTTACATTCCCCATCTTAAAGGATTGTGTTAAGGACCCCCATCTCACAAACTCAAATGTGATCTAAGAGTGTGATTTATTTGGTAGTTAATCAATATTTATTCAATTGATGGGTCTTGTAAGAATGCTTTGAAAAAATATAAAGTGAAGACAAAACTCAGTGCAATAAGAACAACAGCTGGCGCAGCTAGGTGGAGCAGTGGATAGAGCACTGGCCCTGGAGTCAGGAGGACCTGAGTTCAAATCCAGTCTCAGACACTTGACACTTACTAGCTGTGTGACCCTGGGCAAGTCACTTAACCGCAATTGCCTCACCAAAAAGAAAAAAAACCAGCCAATTAATCAACAAACATTAGAGGTGTTATCTCATTTATCCTTACCATTATCATTATCCCCATTTTACAGTTAAGGAAACTGAGGTAGACAGAGGTTAAGTGATTTGTCCAAGGTGACACAACTAATGTCTGAGGCTGGATTTGAACTCAGGTTTTCCTGACTACAGGCCCAGGGTTGTGTACATGCTTCTAGAAGCTCACATTCAAATGGAGGAAACAACATGCCAACAATTACGTAGATACAAAGTATTTACAGAGTAGATGGAAGGTAGTCTCAGAGGCTCTAGCAATAAGGGGGAAGGAATCTGGAAAGGTCTCTTGCAGAGGCAGTTTGAGCTAAGTCTTGGGAAAAAACTAGTAAGAAGGGAAACAATTCTAGGCACAGGGACAGCCAGTACAAAGGAATGGAGTTTCCTGATCAAGGGCCAGCCAAGTAGACAGTGTTATTGGATCATAAAGAATGAGGAGAGGGGACTGTGTCATAGAATCAGAGTTTTGGAACTAGAAGGGCCCACAGAGGCCGTTTCATCCCACCCTTTCATTTCCCCAATGATGAGACTGAGGGCCAGCAAGGTGAAGTGGTTGCCCATGATAACACAACAGATTTGAAGCAAGGGCCCTTGCTTCAGAATCCAGCACTCTTTCAGTTAACTGTACAACCCTGCAAGTCATCTGATCCATCCCCATGCCATTGGGCAGAATTCATCTTGACCTCGTTTCCCCACTCATCCCTTAAAATTAATGACAACTACCTCCAGAGGGAAAAAATCCACAGCCTTTTTTGGTCCCAAAAATCAAAGCTTTATAATTTTCCCTTCCTACTGGTTTGATAATTCAGTCTCATGTCTACCTTAATTCCCTCAAGCTAAATCCAAGGGCATAAGTTTAGATTCTAGGCACCTAAGAAAAATTTATAGCTCCCCAATCCCTAAAATTCATTCACCGTGTACCTTAGGTTGGGGATCCTCTGGGAATCTAGTGCTTCCTACATGTTTCATGGGGGTGGAGAATAGCTCTTCACCCTCCTAATAGAGAAGATCTAACAATTGTTGAAGTGCCCTTCAGCCTTTTTCTGGCATTTCCTCCAAACATCGACCCACTGGGATACTGGGATAATTTTCATCTTTCTGGATCATTTGAGTATGGAGGAGGTGAAGAAGGCAAGCCTAGGTCTAGAAACTCAGTTTTCCAGCAGATCTGCTTCTACATGAGATTTGGAGCCAAGAAAAGGAAGGAGAGGCATTTGCCTGTGATCAATTTGAATCATATGCCATGTGACATTTTTTCTCCTGCTCTCCACCTCCCCATTCCCTTCCCACAGCCTGAAAACCTCCTCTATCTCACCCCTGATGAGAACTCCAAGATCATGATTACAGACTTTGGGCTATCCAAGATGGAGCAGAGTGGTGTGATGTCCACAGCCTGTGGGACTCCTGGCTATGTGGGTAAGTCAGGACTTATGGGAAGGGAGAGAGGGAGGGTAGTCAGCCAGATAGCTATGCCCAACTGTGGGCACATAATAAATGCTCATTGTGTTGGATTGTAGTGTACTGTACTGTACTGCATTGTATTGTGCTGTATTGTATCATCTTGTCTTGCTCCAGCACAGTCAGGACGAGTTAATGCCTAGCCCCCAAAAAGATTCAGTTTAGTCATTTGGCTTAGGAGAACCACCCCCCCCAAGTCACCCCATGCTTCTCTAGACCTTACCATGTGGTTCCAAAGCTCTGAATCTTTGGTTACCCTCTCCCAGAGTATAATGAATATGACTCACAGCCTGCTGGGGGGCCTGTCAACATATCCCTATGATTGGGCTCAAATAGTTGCATTGTTCTGCATTTCTCTCCTGAGCCCTCACACCAGTTTCAAGGTGCATGTCTCCCTTCCTCTCCCCATGTGGAATTGGGGACCAGTGGGGAATAGGGGGAATCATGACAAAAACCCAAATGCTCTGAGACTATAAGAGAGTTTGGGGTCTACATTCTCCTCTCCCCTCTTCCTCCTTAGAGGAGGGATATCCCCACTGATCAGAATAACAACACTAATAATAGTGATAACTGGCATTTATATCAGCTCTAGGGTTTGCAAAGTACTCTTACATATATTATCTATTTGAATGTCACAACTACCCAGTGACGATTCCCCAGGGGAACAGGCACAGGTTCCTGATCTGAGAAAACTTAAGAGTTACTCATATGCCATTAGAGTTGAAAGCTGTTGCCTTATAGATCAACTAATCCAAAGGCCCTCATTTAACAAATAGGGAAAGGGGGGGCAGCTAGGTGGTGCAGTGGATAAAGCACCAGCCCTGGATTCAGGAGGACCTGAGTTCAAATCCGGCCTCAGACACTTAACACTTACTAGCTGTGTGACCCTGGGCAAGTCATTTAACCCAATTGCCTCACTAAAAAAAAAACAAAAACAAAAACAAACAAAAAAAAAAAAAAAAAAAAAAACAAGGAAATGGGCCCAGAGACAGGACTATGACTTACCCAAGGTCATATGGTGAGTAATTATCAGGGTCAGGATTTGAACCCAGGCCCTCCAATTCCACATCCAATGGGACTATTTTAGAGCATGGAGACTAGGAAATCATCAAAAATGGACTCTCCTAGGAGCTTTTATATGGTTTAGGGTAAGTTTTCTGAGGACAGTAAATGGGAAAGTTTTCTATAACTAAGATGTATACCTTGTGTTAACCATCCAAATCTTGATGCTTTCCTTCAGGCCTAGGGCCACCTGGCAGGGCCCAGTGTAATTTTTCTTGGGGATGGGAGGGGACAGGAAAGAGTGGGCAGGAACAATGACAGTAGAAATACAGAGTCCTGCCCCAGGACAAAGGCACCTCAGAGAAAGCAGATACTAAGAAATCAATGCTTGCAGAACATCCACTGGGTACACACACACACACACACACACACCAGCTTCTGCCCTCAAAGGACTCCTTGTCTGAAGGAACCACATCCCATTTTCAAGGTAGTTTTATTGTCTGATCACACGAGAGGCCAGTGCTACAAGGAGATAGCATACAGAACACTTATGAAACAACCTAGTGATAAGTGGAAGTGAATATTGGGAAAGGAGTACATTTGTGCTTAAGTGAACGCATTGCGAAGAAACAAATGCTCCTTCAAGCAAGGTTGACTGCATTCTCTAGGAGCTCTTTCCCTGAACCCAGCATTCTCCCAGTCCATTTCCCTAACCGAGTGTTTGCTTTGCCATAGCTCCTGAGGTGTTAGCTCAGAAGCCGTACAGCAAGGCTGTGGATTGCTGGTCCATCGGAGTCATCACCTACATTCTGTGAGTAGAAGCTGTGGTCGGCTTGGTTCCCCTGTAATCCCAAGGGCCTGATGCCTGGCTCCATGCTAATCCCCCAAGGCTTCTCTGTTCAGTGTTTGTCCAAGTGTAAAAACAATAACAAAAACAAAAGCAAACCAAGATCCTCCTCAGCTCCTTCATTTTAATACCTTCCCTCATCCCTGAGAGCCCAGAAATAAAGAGCCTGCTCATTTGAATAGCAATGAAAGCAAGACCAGACTGGCTAAGCCCTATCTCCTTATTTACTTCATCTGCCCTATTTATTCCAGCCAAGGGCAGCCCAAGACAAAATGGGGCAGAAAAACATTGCCAGTGGTATCAGTTTCCTCCTTCTATGAACGTTTATCTCTCTATGAAGTTCCCCGACACACACACACACACACACACACACACACACACACACACACACACACACACACACTTCTTTTCAGGTGCCCAGAGTTGTCATGCTCTCCTCTCTTCCCTCACCAAAATATGATCTCAGACCAGTCTTCTATATCTTAGCACAGGGTTTTCACATGATGTCCTTCTCTCTTGGTTAGTAGGATTATATAGAAATATTTAGATCTGAAAGAGACCTCTGGGGTTGTCTAGTCCAATGTCTTCATCTTACAGATGAGGAAAATGAAGCCCATGGAGGTTAAATGACTTGCCCAAGTTCACACAGATAGTTATACTATAGTTATACTATAATCTTGATCTCTTATTACAGCATGAAAGATTTCCCCCTGCTAAAGGAATTTCAGCCAGCAGGGAGAAGAGACATTGGGAAGGACGCTGGGAGAGATAGAGACTTCCTGAGCTGAGGAAGGCAACTACCTCTGGTTTTGACTAGTAAATTTTCTATGGCATTTATATCATCCTTAGATGAGAAGCAGATGTTTGTCTGGGCTGCCCAGCCCCATGACCCTCTACTCTCTATCTGAGCAGTGAAAGTAAAGGGTGGAGAGAAGATCAGTCACAGGGAGATGACCACGAATTAAGCTGCCTTTTTCCTCCTGATGTGTGTTGCAGGCTGTGTGGGTACCCCCCTTTCTATGAGGAAACAGAATCCAAGTTGTTTGAGAAGATCAAGGAAGGTTATTATGAGTTTGAGTCTCCATTCTGGGATGACATTTCTGAGTCTGGTAAGGTACCAGTTCTTCCTTCTCCCTGTACCCCTGGGGTCCATCCAGCACAGAGGGACATGGGGGATTGACTAGACTAGGAAACAAGACAAAGGAGCAAAAGTAACCAAGTGAAGCAACATCTTGGGATCATTATCCCCCCACCCCCTGCCAAGGAAGAAGTATGCTATGGTTCCAGGAGAAGCACTGGCTATAGAAAGGCATTGCATTGAGGGGCAGCTAGATGGCGCAGTGGTTAAAGCACCGGCCCTGGATTCAGGAGGACCTGAGTTCAAATCCGGCCTCAGACACTTGACACTTACTAGCTGTGTGACCCTGGGCAAGTCACTTAACCCCCACTGCCTGCCAAAAAAAAAAAAAAAGGCATTGCATTGTAGTGGAAATAGCCCTGTCCTGGAGAGGATGAGCCCCAGGCTATTGTCCTGACTCTGCCACTTACCCATCGTTTGACCTTATGAAGAAATCACTCTCCCTCTCTAGATCCCAGTTTCCATATCTGTAAAACGAGAGGGTTAGATTGGCCAATACTTGTGGTTCCTGCCAGATCCAACATCCTCTGATTCAGTAGTCATTTAAGAAATTTTTGTTGAGTTGGAAAAGTGAAGGAGTAGACCTGAAAAGCTCCCAGTGTTCATGTGGGTGTCCATGTGCACACGTGTACTTATGCATATGTTTGGACACGTGTGTGTGTATGTGTCAACAGAGCTGTGTGTGGGTGAGGTTCCTTGAAACCTCTCCTCTTTGAGTAGTTGATGGTAGGTTAGGTTAGGATTTTCTCCCCCCTTTAGATATTTGAAATTGCCACTTTAGAAGATTAGCTGGCTATGCATTTGCTCCCACTCACCAGCCTGGGGATTAATTTCCATCCGTTGTGAAGCCTGCTTATGCTTTGTTACATCTTTGATTTCTCCCCACAGCCAAAGATTTCATTTGCCACTTGCTGGAGAAGGACCCCAATGAGAGATACACCTGTGAGAAGGCCCTGAGTCACCCCTGGTGAGTAAGGTGGAATGCCAGCCTTCCTGGAGAGAGACAGAGAGACCGAGGAAGAGACAGAGACAGAGACAGAGACAGGGAGTGTTTGATAGTGTCCAAGCCCTCTTCCATCCCTAAATCTATGATCCTAAAGCATCCTCTGCTTTGGCCAAGCTAGTCTACCCATTGTGCTTCCCTAAACATGCATGTTCATTGCTGCTGCCATAGTTTTACTTATTCCATGATTCCCTTTCTTGAATTGCCCTCCTGTCAGCTCTCTGCCAATCCTAGGCCCTCAGGGCCTAGCTAAGTCCTACCTCAGGATGTTAGAGCAAGAAGAGATCTTAAAGACCATTTAGTCCAACCCATTCATTTTACAGGCAAAGAAACTAAGGCCCAGAGAGGAGAAATGATTTAGCCTGAGTTACATAGCTAACAAATGGTTGAGGTGGGACTGCACGTTCAGCCCCTCTCCCAAAGCCTTTCCTGCCCACTCCAGCCAAAATGAATCCCCTCTTCTCTGACCTTTTCTAGCCTTCTTGCCAAATTCTCTCTGTTTGTTTCATGTGTATGTCATCTCTCCAGTTAGACCATAAACTGTTTGAAGGAAGGGATCTCATCTCATCCTTCTCAGTACTCCTTAGCACCAAATACAGAACCGAGTATATAGTAGTCCCTCAATAAATATCTGTTGTTTTGACTGGTAAAGGCAGAGGCATCATATAAAAGATTACATGGGAGGGGGTGCGGAGCAGCTAGGTGGCACAGTGGGTAAAGCACCAACCCTGGATTCAGGAGGACCTGAGTTCAAATCCAGCCTCAGACACTTTAACACTTACTAGCTGTGTGATCCTGGGTAGGTCACTTAACCCTCATTGCCCCGCAAGAAAGGAAAAAAAAGATTATATGACATATAGTCTCTTATTATAATAATAAGAGATTAGTGAGGAAGGCATAACTGAGTTTGAGCAGGGGATGTAGAAGGAACCTAAGTGTTCCTTACAACACATTCTTGACTTCCTCTATTCTCCCAGAATTGTAGGTCACAGTTCTTCCAAAATAAGAGACCTTTATACCAGAATTACCTATTCAAGGGAGCCATCATCTCCACTCTACTTACAAGCTACCACTTCAGCCAGTAATATAAGTCAGGCTCTCTCTACTGGTCCCATGACATCTGGCTCTGTGCTTGCCCTGGTGGGAGAAACACCTACCAGCTTATCTCCATTCCTCCCTTCCTATAGGATTGATGGCAACACTGCCCTTCACCGAGACATCTACCCATCTGTCAGCCTCCAGATCCAGAAAAATTTCGCCAAGAGCAAATGGAGGGTAAGCTGTTCCCTTTGGGTACAAGACCCTTCCCTACCCAAACAGGTAAAGAGGGGATACTTTCATGCTCAAAGAAGATTGGAGGGGATTCTTCCTGCCTTGGAGCTTCAGAGAATAATAAAATCCCAGAGTTTGAATAAATTGCAGAGGTCATCTAGTTCAAAGCTTCTTACACTGTGGGTCTGAATGTGACTCATGAAAAATTTGGCAGTAAATGTTTGATTTGTATACCTATTTTATATACCTATATACCCAAGGTCATGTAAAAATTTCTCAGGTGAAAAGGGGTCATGAGGGGAAAATGTTTAAGAAACCCTGATCTACTTCAAACCCCATTCAAAGCATAAGTTCCTTCAATATCACCCCCCAAAAAATGGTTACCCACTTTCCATTTCAATGCTTCCATTCATGGGTACAACTTGTCCCCCTAATCAATCCATTCCATTATTAGGTAACTTAATCATGAGGAAGGTTTTTCCTAATATTGAGCCAAATCTGCCCTTTTGTCACCGTCAGCTAGTCCTTTGCCCGCTGGAGCCAAGCCCAACAAGCCCAGTCTTTCTGCCAGAGAAGAGTCTTTCATACATCAAGGCCATTATGTCCACAAGCAGTTGACTCAACAAGCATTTATTAAACACATGCTAAATCACTGTGCTAAGTACTGGGGCTACAAAGACAAAAATGGAAGACTCCCTGCCTTCAAGGAGTTGACATTTTATTATTCCCATTGTCTTTTTCAATTTCTTCAGTGAATTTGTGTAGCCTTCACTGTTCAGATAGGCATTTAAAGCCCTTCCCAGCATGGCCTCTTCCAGTCTTCTTAAACTTGACTCCCCTCTGTGCACAGTGTTGTAGTTGTAGCTGTTGAGTTGTTTCAGTCTAACTCTTCATGACCCCTTTTGGGGTTTTCTTGACAAAGATACTGGAGTGCTTCATCATTTCCTTATCCAGCTCATTTTATAGATGAGGAAACTGAGGCAAATAGGGTTAAGTGACTTGGCCAGGATCACACAACCAGTAAGTGTCTGAGGATGGATTTGAACTCAGGTCTTCCTGACTGCAGGCCCAGTGTTCTATCTGTTGTGCCAGCTTACTGCCAGGATGCAGCTAAACTGGCTTACTTGCTGTTCCATACATGACACCCCATCTCCTGACTGTGTTTCTGTACTGACTGTTCCTCATGTCTCAAATGCTCTGCTCCCCACCTCTATCTCTTAGCTCCCCCAGCTTCCTTCCAAGGCACAGCTCCAATCCCACCTTCTATGAGAGGCCTTTCCCCATCCCCAACCTGTTAATTGCCTTCCTCCTGAGATGACATTGCACCCACTAAGTACATCCCTTTTCTGTACAAGTATTTACATGCTTTCATGCTCTTTTGAACGTGAGCTCGATGATAGCAGTGATGGTGTTTTTGCCTTTCTTTGTATTGCCAGCACTTAGCGCAATGCTTGACATGAAATAAGCAATAAATAAATTTTTGTGCACTGTCTGAACTAAAAGCTAGGTATAGTCCAAGAAGGAGTCTTGAGCTAGGAGATGGGGTCCCTGATTTCTCTTGCTAGTTCTGTATCTGTGGGTCCTCCTCTAAGACAGGAATTGGCATATGCCAAGGACTGTGGTGGCAAAAGCAAGGGGAAGCCCAAGCTCCCCACAGCCCCCCACCCCAGGTTGCCCAGCAGACGGGTGTCGTGTCTTCCCTCAGCAAGCCTTCAATGCTGCCGCTGTGGTGCATCATATGAAAAAACTACACATGAGCCAGCATGCCTCAGAGGCCCGTCAAGAGGCAGAGGAAGTCCAACCCAGCACCATGCAGGCATCGGAGCTCTCCAGGTCCAGCACACCTGTGCTCAGCATCCCCAAGGCCCCTCCTCTGGAAGAGAAGCTGGCAGCTCCCATTCCAACCTGGCTCCCCTGCCAACATGGCCCCTGCCACCCCACCCTGGACAGCTCCATCTCTGAGAGCAGGTCGGTCAATTGCCTGATCAATGGCTCCCTACAGATCAGCAGCAGTTTGGTTCCCATGCACCAGGGGGCCCTGACCAGAGGGCCCTGTGGCTGCTGCTCCAGCTGCCTGAACAGTGGAGAGAAAGGAAAGGCATCCTTTGGCTCTGAACCGGCACTCCTCAAAAAGGCCAACAAGAAACAGTGAGTAGAAATGGGAGGAAGCAAGGATTCCTAACCTGGGGTCCACAGACACCCAAGAGATACAGGGTCAGATTTCAGGGAGTCTATGAATATGGATGGGGAAAACAAATATATATATTTATTTCAATAGAATTGAGTTCCTTTGTAATCCTATGTATTTTATCATATGCATTTAAAACCTGAGAAATGGCCATAGATATCATCGGCCTACCTGTGAATAGTTACTTGTTTGCTTTTGAGCTCAGAGAAGGAACAGTGGTGACAGTAGTGATGGAGAGAATTGCAGGAATCTCTGTCTCCGGATTCTTTCCTCATGCCATACCCAGTTCTCTTCCTAAAAGCTCTCGCTGTGTTGCTTCCTTTTCAGGCACTTCAAATCAGAGATGATGGTCCCTGTTAAAACCAGTAGCCACTCTCACTGCCGTTCTGGGCAGACTGGAGTCTGTCTAGTCATGTGATCCATGGTGCCATTGTCTCCTATGTCTCAACTTTTTTTTTTCTGTAAGTATGCCCAAGGTTGGAGATTCCCTCCTGGGTAGCAATTTCAGATGAGGTGAATAGGATTGGGTCAGAAGCAAAGACGTAACAAGGGTAAGGCAAGTAAGGTACTTGCCCGGGTGTACAAAACTGAGGGATGCATAAAAATGTATAAAATATTTGACTATTATCCCAAGCACACAATACCATTAGGATGAGGGGGTGGGTTATTTTTCTATTTGTAATTCAAGTACAAAACTAGATAGTTCTGATCATAGGGGTTCTGATTCCTCCTGGACCAGAGATGCATAAATTCCCTTTAATGCTGCAAGTAAATCAGGGAAAGGTAAAAGGATGGAGAGAATATTCCCTATAGCACCTCCTAAGGTGTTAATAAGGATGTGATCTAGGAAATGCTGGGGCAAGATCCAGGACTCATATGTGACATGGGGAATTTGAATTAATTGCAGTCCTTAGGACTCTACTAATCTCACCCTTGCCTAAGAGGCATCCCAATAACAACTGAGAATGGATGTCTTAGGAGCAGTGTGCATCCCAGGGGTGCATGCCTTGAGCTTGGCATCAGGAGGCTTGGGTTCTAGTTTCAACTCCTGCTCTGAGTATCCATGTGATGTGGGGGCACTAGAAATAAATGTATATTTATTGCTATATATATATATATATATAGTGTTATCACTTTTCAATTTACAATTTACAACCCTGTGAGTCATGTAGTACAAATGTTAGCAGTCCCATTTTACAGATGAGAAAACTAATAAGGCTCAGAAAAGGGAAGGTATTTCCAAGGGTTACACATCTAGGAAGAGGTGGAACTGGAACTTGACTATTTGGGGTTCTTCACCAGACCTAGAAGACAATTTAGGTAGTACAGTAGAGAGAGTGAGAGTCTTGGAGGCAGGAAGACCTGTGTTCAATCCTTTGTCAGACACTTACTAGCTGTGTGACCCTGGTTAAGTCACTTAACTTGTCTTAGTCTCAGTTTCCTCATCAGCAAAAAGGGTGCTAATAATAGCATCTACTCACAGGGCTGTTGTGAGGAACAAATGAGAATGTATGAAAAGTGCTTTGTAAACCTAGCATGCCATATAAATGTTAGCTATTATTATTACTAATACTGTACCATACTCTAGCCACAACCTCTCAGGGTCTCACCTTCCCCATCTGATTCTGAATGCAAAGAATGGCAGTGCACAGATAAATATGGGACATTGGGAAAGGCAATGGTTTTGCCTGAATAGCAAGTCTCCTCTACTGTACTGTCCCACATGGATCAGCTGCTATGAAACAAGAAAGGGAAAATAGAGAGAGGGAGCCTGAGGAATATGCCGGGGGGTGGCAGCTTCTCTCTCCTTCCTGCCCTAATCCTCCCCCTTTTCCTTTTTGTAGGAAAGATATGGAACTCTCCTCTGCACTTCCAGACCAGAAAACCACCCTGCAAAGGAAGGAAGAGGGAGCAAGCCCAAAGGGCCCTCAGGAAAATGGCAGCAGGGCCTGGCAGGAGCCATTTTCTGGTGACAAAGCAGCAGACTGGGTAATGAGTAGCCAAGGGCCGCCAAGAGCAAGCTGCACGGTGGAGAGGTCTCTGGTGAGGCTATGGGCAGGTGGAGAAGATCCTCTGGCTTCCACATCTCCCTAATGTGATTGCCCCCTCTGCCTCTGACCTCCAACACCTATCACTCTCTGTTCAGTGTACATAGATTGCTCTTCTCACAGGTCCCTGTGTTGAGAAAGGCTGAACAGGCAGGCTGAGCTATGGCATCTTTTTTGACAAAGCCATAAGGACTCTCCATCCCCCTGTGCTCCCCTGATGCCCCCCCCCAAGTGCTCCCAAGATGACCTCCTAAGCCTTCTTCACCCTGGAGAGTTCCATTCTGCTGACCCTTGTTATATAACTGTGAGCAAGCATGAACGTTCTTATTGGGTTTTGACAGTTAATTCACTGTGTTCTTCCTGTCTCCCTAGCAAATTTTTAGAACAGGCCAACTTTCTCCCAGGATTATTTCAGAACCATTTCCTTTTCCCTCCCCTACTTGGTAATGAACGTGATGTGACACACTCCAAAGACAGAGATGAATTTCTAAAATAACCTCTGTTTGTGGATTACCTTCGCAATTCCTTCCCCCCAACCCCCCATTAATACATAAATTTGAAAGCTGACTATTTTTTTCAACCAATGAAGATCAAACCCCTCTCTCCCTGGAAATTCCCCCACCAATTCTCATTCCTTCTCTAAGTTATACCTTCTACCCTTTCAGTCTTCTCTCTGTGTTGTGCTTAATAAAATGGACATATTTTCTCTACCAGCCTCCTTTATTTCTTTCTATAGCCTCCTTGGGTTCTCAGGCAAGTCAAGTAAACCCATTCTTCCTGAAGCAAACCCCACTGGACCCATTCCCTTAGGTCACAGATTTTGGACAGGTCTCTGTCTCTCTGACATCCAGAATTGCCCAATCAGACTCCCTCCCCAACTCCTCTACCCCCAATTATACCCCCAACCAAGAAGATTGTAGGCAGTGTAACACAGGGCTACTTCCAGGCAATCCCCCACATCCTTCACAAAGGGAAGGATAGGAGTCATTGACTTGCCACACACACATAATTATAGGACTTGCTTATCATTCTCCAAGTCCTTTCTGGAGGCTGAACAGAGGTAGGTAACAAGGGTCTCTCCCAACTAATCTTCCTAGTTGACTTCTTCGACAATGACCTTTGCCCTGAAGAAGAAAGGTTTCTTGGGAAAATGCTGATTCAAGGCCCCAGAAACCCAGGATTTTAGTCCTCACTCTGCCATTTAGAAGAAAAGTTTTAGTGTCTTAGTGTCTAATCCAACTGCCTCATTTTGCAGATAAGAACTGATGGCAGGGAAGATTAAGAAACTTGCTCCAAGTTACACAGGCAATAAAATTGCCCAGGTCCTCTGAGTCCAATGCCAGTGCTGTTTTTAATATACCACTGTTCTGCCCATCTCACTGGTTTTGTGACCTTAGATGAGTCCCTTAACTTGCCTGAGCCTGTTTCCTCAAATTACCTTGTATTTACTCATTACTCTGTAAGTCACTATCCCTGAGCTTCTTGAAGGTAGAGACTGGTTTATTTTGGAGCGTTTTGTCTTTGTATCCCCAGCACTTAGCACAGCTGGTACTTGGCGAATCCTTGATGGATTGAATTGATCAGGTTGCCACTAAAGCCCTTTCTAGCCCAAACCTTGTAGGGGTCTAATAACTTGTTCCCTTGTTGTCTCTTTGAAGTCAACACAAGTCACTATCTCACAAAGGGAACTAGTCATTCGTCATTTAGTCAGTCACTTTGGCTGGGGGTGGCGGGAGGGGAGATGGAGAGGCTGGAAAATCTGTTCCTGTGGCTGAGGGAGACTGAACTGGGTCTACTCTCCTGCTTCACACATACCGTTAAGAGGATCCGTGCAAATAACTGCCCAAAGAGAAGCAAGTGAAAAAAACAAAGGCGAGGGAAGAAAAACAACTTTCAAATCTCTCACAGCAGGCTCCTTTACAAAACAAAGGTTTTTATTGGGCTGGTGACTGCTTCCCATTCATTTATCACTTAATAGGAGAGCATTTAGCCTTCAGCAATCCCCTCGGGTCCATCTGAGATGTCCCTAATAAAGCTCCAGCCTTTGCTGGCTTCAAAGACAAGACCATGGTGGTTCAGTCTACTTCCTCTCATCTGCCACTGCCACTAATCTGACCAGCTGCTTACACAGACCCAGAGCTTGTAGGCTATTTCTTGGAAAGTAAGAGAGACAACATGGAGCTAGGAGCTGATTCCTACTCCCCCAGGGAAAAGAGAAAAACTAGCAGGGCCCTGAGCTTGAGAATAATAGGAATCATTGGCAGGTGGCATAGTAGAGCACCCGTTCATTGATGTGGTCCCGGATCTTCTCTACACGCTTTTCCAAACCCGTCAAGTCTGCTGAGCGCAAGGTGATGGCCTGGCTTCCCAGCAGCAGCTCTGCTTCCATATCTGAGGATAGAAAAAGGATCTGAGAATAGATGGTGGAGCATTCTCTCTCTCTCTCTCTCTCTCTCTCTCTCTCTCTCGCTCTCACTCTCGCTCTCGCTCTCGCTCTCATTCTTTCTCTCTCTCATTTTCTCTCTCCATCTCCATCTCTCTCTCCTGCCCCTCTCTCCTCTTCCTTCCTTCCCCCTCTCTCTTACACACACACACACACACACACACACACACACACACACACACACACACACACGCTCCCCAGACTCTCCCCCCACCTCCACTAAGGCAGGTGGGCTTGGAAGGAGTGGCAAAGATGAAATCATTCTGAAATCTCACCCCTTTACTTTAGTCAGAGGGACCCATAAAGAGTCTTTTCCATACTAAGATTCTTCTTTCTCCTCCCCACCCCCCTCCACCTTTCCTTGACCACCACAGACAAGTTCTGAAGATGATTTCCATTCCTCTTTTTAATCCACCTGGTTTATGACTGCCAGACCAAATTTCCTTGAAAAATTCTCCTTTCATCCCAGCATACCCCTCCTAAAAAGGAACTTAGAGTTCCCTACTGTCTATTGAATGATATCCAAACTCACTAACCTGGCCTCCTAACTCCTGAGACTGCCATCATCTGAAGCCCTGACGATACTTCCCCCCCACCCTTAGCTCCCTCCCCCAAGAACACCCTACTGACTCCTAATTTATCCTTAGATGTCCAGCTCCAATCCCACCTTTCTCATGAAGCCTTGCTTCACCACTCCAGTCCATGAGGTCTCGCCCTCTCCTCAACATCAATGGTAAACCCTTCCTGTAACACTTACTTGGCATTAGAGAAGAAGCAGTAGCTCAGTGGATTAAAATGCTGAATTTGGGAGTAGGGAAGACCTGCATTTAGATCCCACTTCCAGCAATTACTACTATAGGCTAGCCACTAGACAAGCCACTTAGCCCTTTCATGCCTTTGTCTAACAACCTAGGACTCAACTCCCAAGTCATAGAAAGGCTGGTTCTGATCGGTTAGTGGAGGCAGTACCCTAGTGCAAGGTATTTATTTGGCATTTTTCACATTTCTCTTCATTGATAGTAGTCTTTGCATGGGGTTTACATAAAATGTGTATCATATCACCTAAAGTAAATATCAGATTCTATCCAGGAGGGATGTTCTTTCCTATGCCCCAAAACACATATGGAACACTTAGTAAACATGTGTTTCTTAACTGAGCATCCTTAGTGCTGCTAATTCCAGAAGAGGGGCTTCTGGGTTGGGGTGCAATCTCTGGATCAAGGTTCAGCCTTTATTAGAGATACTGGGATTAGTCTACCAGTGATTGAGAGAATAAGAGGGTATGGAGGATATGCAGAGAAGGGATAGAGAAGCCTGCTAACTCCACTTCTCTATTCCTCCTCCTATTTCTCTTGAGGATAGTAAATGACCCTCACCTTTCATCCTGTCCATCATAGACATGGTCTCCTCAAAGAGTTCTTCAGCCTCAGACTTGACACTCAGGATCCGGTTCCCCTGCTCCCCCAGCATGGGGCTCTGACCCATTCGGTCCTTCAGTTCTGCATATTTTTGTTTCACTCTCTCAAATCCCTGGCGGATCAAAAGGAATAATCTTATTGCAATGATATTGGACTACTGTTACCACCTCTACCTGCAACCCTATGTTAAAGAATGAAGCTCTTCATGGTACCACAAAGTCCTTTTTTAAAAGTCTCATTAGTCTCTGGTTGTTTCAAATTATTCTTATTTCCCCTGATAGAGCTGCTCCAAAATGGAATGAATGAGGGAGTGAACTTCCCACCATTAGGAGTATTCAACCAGAGGGTGACCATTTGTCAGAGATGTTGTAAGAAGAGATTCCAATTCAGGTACAGTCAGACTAGATGGCCTGAGAGGTCCCTTCCACTTTTAATCTGTAATTCTAGAGTAAAAGTATAGTTCTAATCAAGGATTGTAGTTCTGGTCTAGAATTATAGTTCTCTTCTTGAATCTATACTGTCAACTCCTTGAAGGCGTGGGCCGTGTCTTACTTAGACTTGTGTGCTCGACATAGCAACTTGTTGACTTGACTAAGGCACCAGAATGACAACAATAACTCACATTTCTAAGGGACTTCATGCTTCTGAAGCACCTTCCTCATATTAGCCTTCCAAGGCAGACAGTGTTAGGATTATAGCATAGATGCCCCAGTGGCTGGCACCTTCACAGTATTAAAGCATCCTGGAGAGTTAGGCCCTGGCATCAAAGGAAGCACTGCTGGTTGTGACTTCACTCTGTAAGTACACAAGTCTATGTCCTTCACAACTGGGGAAAAGGCTATACTTTTTCCATGGCTTCCAGCCTACGCTCATTCACACTCTGAGGTGAGGGTTATTTTGGGTTATTCTGAGTCTTCATCCAAGCACTGTGACTTGAACCTGCTGATTACCAGTTAACAACCAGCAGTCTCATTCAGCCTGCTTCCCCATCTGCTTCCAACTACACTGAGTTGAGCCTACCCAGACCTCACTCTCCATGGGCCCATTTTTTTGTTGTTGGTTTGTTTTGGTGAGGCAATTGGGGTTAAGTGACTTTCCCAGGGTCACACAGCTAGTAAGTGTCAAGTGTCTGAGGCCAGATTTGAACTCAGGTCCTCCTGACTCCAGGGCAGGTGTTCTATCCACTGCGCCACCTAGCTGCCCCCTCCATGGGCCCATTTTACAGATGAAGAGAGTAAGACATAGAAAGTTGAAATGGTCGATTGTAAATGGTGAACTGGTAAATGATGGTTCAGGAACTGATGGGGCACTTCCATGCCATTCCCCAAAGGCAGATCTGCTGCATAGAGTTCACAAAGATGGGCAGCAAAGCATAAGGAAAAGAGCACTAGATTGAAAGTCAGAGGATCTTGAGCAAGTTATTTCACCTCTCTAACCCTTCATTTTCTCATCTGAAAAATGAGGGATTTAGACTAAAGACCGCAAAAGTCTTCTTTAAAATAAAAAACCTTGTACTCCAATGAACTGCCCTTTAGGAGGAAGGTGGGGAGTACAAGGCCATAAGGAATCAACAGCTAACAAAAGAACCATTCACTGGCATTATTTTTCTTCTGAGCTTAGGGGAGGGAGTGGATTATACAACTTGGCCCTTTCATTTCGATTCAATTCGACAAACATTTTCTGCTTTTGTCTTATTGGTGACTAATGCTGTTTCTGTTTTAGGCTGGTGATGCTTTTATAAATCATTTAAGACCAGATGAGAAAGCCTCCCTGCTCTCAAGATTCCCAAGGTAAACAATCATAACTTCCTTTGTCTCTCCTACATTGCTCAGCATGGTTCTGGGCCTATAAGAATTGCCCAATAAGCAATGAATGAATAAGCAAATGAATGAAGTTTCAAGAAGAGTTTCTGAAGGACATATCTGAATCCTGAATCCTAATTCTTTAGCAGAAAAGCTTTGGACTGCAGAGAAGAGCACAGTTACATGCCTTCTGGTCTCAAGGGGGGAAAAGAGAGTGGAACTGATATTTTAAGAGTAACCTATTATCTAAACTAATTTGTTAGCCTAAGAATATCAGTCTGAATTGGGGAAAAGCAAGATAGAACCCCAGACTGATAGTCAAAAACAGTCCAACCATACTAGGTTACTTGCTATTCCTAACACACAGTGATCCACTGCCTAGCTCTATTCCATTGTACTAGCTGTTCCTCATGCTTGGAAAGCTCTCCTATACTCACTTGTACTCATTCTTAGAATCCTGGCCTCTTGAAGAATACTTTTTTCTAGACTCAGCTCTCAAGGACTCTTCAAGAAGGCCTCCCCAGTCCCCTGAGGAGCTATTAACTACTATCTTCCCTACTAGGGTTACTTTGTATCCACTTTGTATGTGTTGTGTATATAACCACATATGTATGGTCTCCCCAGTTAGAATGTAAGTTCCATGATGGCAAGGAGATAGATGTTTTCACTTTTTACTTGTGTTTCTAACACTTACTTAATAACATTTATTTATTGATTGATTGATCCAAGCTCTCCCCTTAGGCTCATTATATGTCCTTAGGCATCTATAATAAATTAGAACTCTGTTATCTTCTCTGTAAAGTGGGGAAGGTTGGATTAGACAAATTCTAAGATCCTCTCCAGATCAAACATTCTATAATTCTAGACATTCTGGCTCTTCCATTTCCTAGCATATATAATAGAAATTCCCATTCCTTTCCTTCCTGGAGTGGCACCAGGAACGTTAGGCTAAGAGGCAACCGAGTGCATGGTGGTTGGGGCTGACTCTTGTTAACTTCTCATACCTGCTGAGCACTGAGAGCATGCTCACTGGCCCCCTGGGCAATCTTCTGGGCTTGGGCAGATTGTGCTCTCTGCTCCCCAACCTTGTGGCGGAGCTGCTCGATCCGGTCCCTGAAGCTGGTTAGCTGCTCCATCATACCTGTCACCATCCTTTCTGTTGGAGCAAGAACCTGCTGCACCTAGGGGGAGGTAGAAAGGGCAAAACATCAAGGGTGAAAGTGGGGAAAAGAAAGAGCTTGTGGTTTACTACAGTATCCTGGAGGTACCCTCATTCTTCTCCCAAAAAACACTCCCCCCAAATTAGCATCTACAAAAGTTTACTCTAACCTAGAAATTCCACATTGTTCCTGTCCCAGATTTCCCCCCACCTCCTTCTCTGGCTCCCCTAAGTCTTGGCTTAGAGCAAATGAGCATCTTTCCCATTGATTCTCTTCAAGAAAGGCCAGATAAGCATATCAGTGCCAAAGATAATGTCTGGCACATTTGGGTAGGGGGTTGGTGGATGGGGATAGGGACTGAAACTGTAATTTCATTGTTTAAATTCATTTAGGACTTCCAAGTGAGGAAACTCCCTCCACCTGCTCTGCAACCTATTGTCTGAGAGCTGCCTGGGGCTCAGGGGTTAAATGACTTGCCCAGAGTCACACAGTATATCGGAGGCAAAATTTGAACCCAGCACTTACTGACTCTAAGACCTATTCTTTATCGATGATAACACACTGCCTAACACACAGTAGGCACTTAACAAGTTTGTGCTATTGAGAGAAAAACAATGAATGAATATTGTAGAAGAGATTTCTCATTGGGTGCAGGTTTTTACAGGTAGTAGGTGGCCTTTGAAGTCCCTCCCATCTTTGAGATGCCATGACGTCCTAAGATATTTTCTGAGACAATAATAATGACACTCAGAGCCTCACATGCCTCTCCTCCCCTTTCCCCAAGAGACACAGAGACCCAGAAAGGCCAATTGCAAAGGAAGTCAGCCTCCCCTATTCCCACTAAGCCTGTTGCCTCCTTCCTGTAAGGCCTCATTTCTTTGTAGCCCTGTGAGCCAAAGATCACTTTTCTAACTTTTCCAATTTGAAGGCACTGAAAGAGGAGAAGCCATCAAACACTGGCTCACCTCAGTGATCCGGTCCTGCAGGAGTCCCAGGGAGCGACTGGTGCCTTGCATGGTGTCCTCTGCCTCCTGAAGGGCCACTGTGCCCTGACGCAGGTTCTCCACCACATCCTCCACCTGACCCTCCACAGCAATGGCTCGGCTCCTGAGATGTGATTATGATTAGGGGAAGTCAAAGGGAGGGAAAAGAGACAGAGGAGAACATGCAATCCCATCCCACCAGCCCAGGGTGCACCACTTCTCAAACCAAGCAAGAGATTAGGACAACTGAACTGATTGATTGATTTTTTGAGTGCTCCCACTCAGGAAAATAGTATGCCACTAAAACAGTTAGAATCCCACCCTCCACCAAAAAAATTAGACACCTTAAATAATTACTTTCCACATTCCAGAACCTGGATTTTGAAGGACATAGGTCGTTAATGCTAATGCTAATAATAATAATAACTAATAATAGCTAACATTTATAAAGCACCCTAAGGTTTGCAAAGTGCTATGCATATGTTACATCATTTGAAGGAAAAAAATTATAAAACTGACCACAAACTACCTCTACCCAGGAACACTCAGGGTACCCAGTTTGTGACAAACTCCATACTCACCATCCTCCATGTAAAGTCCCTAATAGGCAGAGGCTCATCAGTGACACTTATAAAGCACTTTAAGGTTTACAAAGTATTTTGGCCCTCATGAGAACCCTGAGAGGTAAGTGTTATTATCACTTCCATTTTACAGATGAATAAAATGAGGCTGAATGAAATGTGAATCCCATAGGGTCACACAGCTAGCAAGCTTCATAGCTTATAGTTTGAACTAGGATGAAACAAGAGCTAATCTTGGGGGCAGCTAGGTGGCACAGTGGATAAAGCACTGGCCCTGGATTCAGGAGGACCTGAATTCAAATCTGGCCTCAGACACTTGACACTTAATAGGTGTGTGACCCTGTGCAAGTTGCTTAACCTTCATTGCCCCACAAAAAAAATGTTAAAAATTTAAAAAATAAAAATAAAATTTTTAAAAATTTTTAAAAAAGAGATAATCACATACATTCCCCTTGTTGTTCCCCCACATCCCAACCTAGGTCCTACAGTCATTATTTCCCTGCAACAAATTGGGAGATTATAAGGGACAAGGAAGAAACCAAAAGGGTTCAGCTTTACCTGGCCAGTTCAGCCTCTTCCTGGAGCTTCCGAGCCCGAGCAATGTCCTGCTTGGTCTGAGACAGAATCAGGTCCACATTAGGCAACCGGGCTGCAATGGCCTGGATCTCATTCATCTTCCGAAGCACTGTAGCAGAGTCCGTGGGCAGCCACAGAGCCAAAACTGACTCGCTGATCTCCTGGATGGTGGCTGCATCTGTGCTGGGGTCTGAAAGGCAGGTGTGGGCCAGGTGTGAGGGAGCTTCCCTCTGCCCTCTTCTCAAAGGGTCAGAGATTCCTCAGAGCCAAGGAAGAAGCACACACTACCCCAATCTAGAAGCATCCCTCTCCTGCCAGCCACAAAAAAGTATACTACTTCCATTGTATTAGAGAGGGAGACTAGACCTCCTGGGTTTTAGGCAGGGAAGACCTTATTTATCTGAAAGGCTGAATCCTGACTCGTGAAGCCAGCTTCACTAAGTTAGTGCACCTGGTTAATGTAAAAATAGTATCAATAACAACAACAACAACATAATGGATATTACTCACAGTGATAATGGTGCTTTAATGTTTATAAAGCACTTTCCTCACCCTGACTCTGGGGCTCCACATGTATTTTTAATCCTGTCTTACAGATTAAGAAACTGAGGCTCACAGAGGTTGTGACTTGCTCAAAGTCATATAGCTAGTGTAGGAGATAGAACTAGAACCCAGATCCTGCTGGGATTGCCTTCCCAAGAACCTTGCTACCTGTACAGATAGAAAGAGGTGAGCTCTCACATCAGATTAACAAAGAACTCTTCCTCTCTGGGAAGAAGTCCTCTCCTAGGGGCCCTGATCATGCTTACTGCATCTTACCCTTCAGGCCACAAAGTCCAAAAGCCCTAGTTTAGGAATCTCAGTTTGGCCCTGGTCTTTTAGCAAATCATTGAACCTCTCTGAGCCTCACTTTTCCTACTTATAACACAAAGAGAAGGGACAGCTAGGTGATGCAGTGGATAGAGTGCTGGGCCTGGAGTCAGAAAGATTCATCTTCCTGAATTCGAATCTGGCCTCAGACATTACTAGCTGCATGACTCTGGGCAAGTCACTTCACCCTCTTTGCCTAAGTTTCATCATATGTCAAATGAGCTGGAGAAGGAAATGGCAAAGCACTCTAGTATCTTGCCAAGAAAATACCAAGTGAGGTCACAAAGAATCAGACATGACTAAAACAACTGAACAACCACAACACAAAGAGAATGAATCCTCTCTGCCTCCTCCTACTTGCCAGTGATGCTTGTGGACATTAGTTATAGATAGGAAGGTGCCTTGGTCTCTTTGGAATGGTGCTATATAGAACCAAGAACTGTAATAGCAGCTATGTCATTCCTCCAGATGGTAGTCATTGGGCCCCTGGCCAAGAAGATTTCCAGAAAAGCACCAGGAAATATTGTTACTAATAACAATAACAGAAATAGTAATAATGCATTTGTTTGGCACCTTTAACTTTTCACATCCACATCTTACTTGATTCTTATAATTATCGTCCTCATTTGACACATAGGGAAACTGAGGTGGAGAGAGCAAAAAGCATTGCCTACCCAAGGTCACGCAGCAAGACTGGGAAATCACATAGTCCAGTGATTTCTTGACTAACACCATCCTACCTCACAACCCATCAGCAAAAAACACTCCCCAGGTCCGGACCCTAAAGGGAAAGGGATGGGGAAAGCACTCACCACTGAGAAAGTCCCGGACCTGCTGGATAAGGAGGCGAGTGCGTCGGACATCCTCTTCCATCTGAGATTGACTGTTGCTCACCTGGATCTCTAGGCGCTGGGCATCTGTCTGGATCTGGGTGGCAGCTTCTTCTGCTTCCCTAATCTAATAATGGACATAGAAAAAGAAAGAAAACAGCTCACATCTCAAGAGATTCCTTGTCTGTTCTTTTAATTGTACCCCCCCCCCAAAAAAATAATCTGGGAAATCCCCTCTCTCCTAACTCCTACCCAGGAAGCATTTGGATTGGCCAGGTAGCTATGATCCTGAAAAAAGATTAGTGTTCACAGGAGTCACTGAACACCAGAGCAAAAACAAAGGCTGGGAATTCTCACCCTTCATGTGATATATGACCTTTCTAAAGCTATCTGAGATCATATCATATAAGGACAGGTTGAAGAGACAGGAAGTGTTTAGTCTAAAGAAGAAAAAAAAAACCTAGGCTAGGGAAAGAGGGAATATGCTAACTGTTTTTAAGTATTTGAATGGCTGCCTTATAGAAGAAATAGACCTTTTATTCTGCTTGGCCTCAGAGAGCAAAACTAGGAACAACTAGATAGAAGTTACAGAGAGACAGATTTACAATCCAAAAAAGGAACATTTTCCTAATAATTATAGTTATTCCCCTCTGCCAAAGAAAAGGAATGAGCTGCTTCTGGAGGCCACCACTGGAGGGCTTAGGCCGTAGACTAAAAGATCACCATGAGGTGGTCCATGCTGCATGTCTAAATTAGACCAGATGGTCCCTTCCAAGTCTAAGATTCTACACTCTGCAGTCGGTTTCTTTGGCTGTCAGACAGAAGTTGGAATAAACCTGATCTCCTTTCGAGGGGTTACAGAAAGTGTATTCAGGATGCTTGGGCTTTTCTGTCCATCTCTCTCCCTTCTGCACAACCCATACCTACCATCTGCCTAGTTTGTTGGAGCTGAGCATTGAAGTCCTGGAGCTGTTGGGACACCTGCTTAGCAGTCCTGAAGGAACTGCCTGCCCATTGGAGGGTGCCTCTACAGTCAGGGTCACAGGCTGTGCCATTGTCTCGGGGACACAGCATCCCTTGGCACTGCCCTGGAGTACAGATCTCCTGCCTCGTGGTCCCGCAAATCTGCCATGGGAAAGAGGGAGAATCAAGAAGGCCTTCTATCCATCACCCTGGCTAAAACCCACCCACTCGAAGACTGCCCCATCCCACTCCCAGAAAACAAATAGCTGACCATTACCATGGCAACAATGGCCTAGAAATTTGTCTCCATAGCAACCACTGAACATATGGGGGATAGGGGTTTATAGTGGCTGGGGGGAGGAGAAGAAAGTACAAAGAATAGGGAGAATCTGAAAAGAAATGTGAGTCAGCAATGGGGGTGTCCAAAGCATAAAGTAGGTGGGGAGAGGTTCTTGGTAATGAGGAATGCTCTTAGAATCCCTCTCAAGAGCTAAGGGACTCACCTTGTTGATGGTGGGTGTCAGATTGGGAAAGGAAGCCATTTGTTGCCTCAGGGTCTGGAGCTGTGGCCCCCCAGCACCCCCACTTCCTTCCACCTGCCTCTCAAGCCTTTCAGCTTCTCTCCGGCTGTTAAGGGCCTGGAGCAGCAGGTCTGAGCTGCTAGCAATACGTTGAGCAGCTTGGGAAGACATCTGGTAGGCAGAGTTCAGCATCCTGAAGGAACCTGCAGGATGAGAAAGGGCATTAGCTACCTATGGAACTGGGGGGCTGAAGAGGAAGATGAAGAGAACAGAGATGGCATCCTGAGCCACATAAAGAGGGAGCATAAGACCCTGTGCACCTTTACCTGAAGGATCTGTGCTACTAATTCTCTCAAATTGCTCTCTCTTGTTCTGATATTGAATGAGGAGGAGCTTAAGACTTTTGTCCAGATTTTCCAGCTCTCCTAAAAGAGAATCTGTCTCCTCTTCTAAGGGCAGATCTGTTCGAAGACTCTGAAGGGTCCTCCTGTGGGGAGAAAGGAGCTGTTGATGGGGGGCAGAATAGATGCCTGCCTGCCTTCCTTGACCTGACCAGCCACCTCCCATCTCAAGAGGAAGTTTCAGCTAAGTCAGGAAAGGGTCCAAGGAAAAGCCAAGAGGCCTTTATCATCCATAGGCTAAAAATTCACTCTAGCTCATCCAAAGTTGCCAGTAGAGGCAAAGATGTCTCCCCAAGCAGTGACCATGACCTCTTGCATTTGATACTATGACCTCCTCATGGATATAAAATCAACATTTATTAAGTACTTACTTCATCAAGTCTCAGTGCTAGGCCCTGGAATACCAAGACAAATAGTCCCTGTCCTCATAGAGGGGTTGAGTGATGATAACAATACATTTACCATCCACCTCACTCTGATTGTTTAGCACAGTGCCTGGAACACAGTACTTAATAAATGCTTGTTGAAGACAATCGATGCTAAATCAGGGCAGACGGATGGCACACTGGATAGAGTACAAGGCCTGGAGTCAGGAAGATCGGAGTTCAAATCCAACCTCAGACACTTACTGGTTGTATGACCCTAAGCAAGTCATTTAATTTCTGTTTGTCTTGGTTTCCTCATCTGTAAAATGGGGATAATGTTAACTCCCACCTCCCAGGTTGTTGTGAGCATCAAATGAGATAATGATTGTAAAGCACTCAGCATGGTACCTGGCAGGTGGTAAGCACCATAGCAACGTTAGTTATTATTATGATAGTGATTTCTAGAATCCTGCAGCTTCTAGAAAACTCCCCCAAAATTCTCATTAATTTCTTATGCCAAATTGACATGGAGAAAGTCACAATGTGGAAAAGATAATTGTATTTGTGTGTGTGTATATATGAATATGTACATATATACAGATGTGTGTGTACACACACATGTTTACATACATATATGTACACACATACTTTATGGTCACAAAATGCTTGTATTTTCACATAGATTACCTTATTTGGGCCTTACAAGGACCCTGTAACTGAAATAGGGAAAATAGTATTATTCCCATTTTATGGAACTAAGGCCCATAGAAGTCATCAGAGTTCTTAACCGTTTTTGTGTCATGGTGTGTTCAGCAATCTGTTGAAGCCTATGGCTCCCTTCACAGAATCATGCTTTTAATGCATGAAATACATGAGATTACCAAGGAAACAAATTAGATTGAAATTACAATATAAATTTTTCCCATCTAAGATCACAGACCCCTGAAATCAATCCTTGGGGAGGGAAGGGGGAGGGAGGGTAGAGAGAGGGTATACGGTCCACAGATAAAGAGTCCCTGATCTAGAGAACAGGGGTCATCCAATGCTAACTCTTGCCTTTACAGAAACTGAGGCCCACACAGGTGAAGGATTGGTCTGTGGTTACAGAACTAGTCATCAGCACTGACAGTATTGAATACCAGGCCGCCTTCTCCCTGCACATACTCATAGCTGCTTTTTCTGACTGTCAAGTCTGTGTGGGCTCAAAGAAAGCTAACTAATTTTAGTATCACCTGCAGCAAACAGAAAGCTAAATGGGGTGTGGGGTGTGTCATTCATTCTAAAGCCAAATACAAAATTATTTTTAGATAACTCATTCTAAGATCAGATAGTCTTCCTCTGGGAAACTAGCAAATCCATAGTTTCCCCCAGGGACACAGATCATGACTGGACCTGTCTCAGAAGAGATGACTGTCCCAGCTGATTCTTCTCCACCACCTTAAAGACTCAGTCTATCTTAAACCTGATGCCTGTCATACCCTAGTCAAATAGAAGACTGGACAAAATCTGGGAAAAAGACCTACCCGATGCTGTATCTCCTATCCATAAACTAATGCAGTCATAGAGAACCTCAGACATCTAAGCAGAACTTCTCTTTCCTCCTTTTACATCCTGAGTAATTTGTAGATAAGCCAAGATGTTTATCAACAGAGGAAAGAGTAGATTCATAAATTGTACTCCTTAATCCATAGTTTTGTTTTGAGAAAAGAGTTTTTAAACCTTAAAGGGAGGGCAGGTGGGTGTCACAGTGGATAGAGTTCCGGGCCTGGAATCAGGAAGACTCTTCTTCCTGAGTTCAAATCCTTTCTCAGAAACTTACTAGCTATGTGACCTTGGACAAGTCGTGTAGCCCTGTTGGCCTCAATTACCTCATCTATAAAATGAGCTGAAGAAGGAAATGGTAAACCACTCCATTATCTCTGCCAAGAAAACCCCAAATGGTATCCCAAAGAGTTGGACACAACTGAAATTACTGAACAACCAACAAACCTTTATGGGCTATTGAATTGTGAATTATTATTAACAGTCAGAGAAACAGTGAACTATCAAAGAATCTGTCCGATGTCTAACTGGACAGCTCTCAAACTTCATAAATATATCCTAGTCTAGCTGATTTCTTTGAACCATATTCCACAGTCCATCATCTCCTGGTCTCCGCCATGTTCTAGAATCTGCAGAGCCAACCTCATGCATTTTGCTTCTCCTTCCCTGAGCCCAGTCCTAGAGTCTGACCAGTTTCTGGTTGATTATGTTCCACCCGCTGGTAAATTTAAAAGCCTCACTTCACTTTCAAGCAATCAAAAAGACACGTAAATACCTCACTGGCTCTTGGGACTTCTCCCACCCAAACCTGTACCTCCTAAGTCTGGTATCTCATCGTCTTCTCTCTCCTCCCTTGACTCAAGGGGCAGCACGGGACATGTGTGCAACAAACAGGTTGTATCTCAATGCCAAAAGCATCCTCCAAATTCATAAAAATTCCCTATTCCTTCACATCTGGTTCCCTCCCATTAGGATGACTAATCAAGAGCTGCTTGTTTTTCTTTCCCTGTGTACTTCTTTGTCAAATTTCAAGTGAGTAGGAGGGAGAATGAGGGGGAAAGTACCTGATGGAGAAGATGACATTTGCCACCTCAGTTATCTCTTGCTCTGTGACCGAGGGCATTCTGAGGATCGCCTGGATCTGTCGGATGCTGTTCTCCGCCTCCATGATCCGGGGCCCCAGTTCGTGTTCCCCTAGGCCAGACCCTGGTTGGAGCCCAGCTGTGGTGTTGATCAGGGCCCTAAGACGCAGGGCTTCCTCTCGGATATTCCTATCAAATGTCTGGAAGCAGGGGTGGCAGGCCACACAAACTGGATAGTTGTCACAGAAACCCCTCTGGCACTGGTCGCAACGGGAACCAGCAAAGCCCGGGCGACACAAGCATCGACCTGTAGCTTTGTCACAGCCTGGACCCTCTGTCCCCCGAAAATCACAATCACAGGCTGAAGGTGGGGCAAAAAGAGACAGAGGAGTGAGTCCTGAGGGCAGGGGCTGAGTGATGGACCCAGTGTGGTTGGGGATAAAGAGTACCATGGTTGAAAGCTCGCTGAGGGCAGGGGTGGTTTTTACTTCTGTAAACCTCAGTTTCCTTATTTGTCAAATGAAAATAACATCAGACACCATGTCCATATGCAGGAATCAAATGAGCATCATTATAAATGTTATCTATTGTATTTTTCTTGGACTAAACCTGGGAGTTCCTTGGTACAAAGAACTCCCAATGAGGAAATTCCTTCTATCAATATAAATGGGCACCTTCTCTACTATTTATAATCATAGTTGCTTTGAACTCTGAGAGGTTAAGGGACTTAAAGAGAATCATATAGTCAGTATAGATCAGTGGTAAAACTTGAACCCACTTCTTCTGATCCCAATGGTGGCTGGCTCTCTATCCCCTATACTATACTGCCTCTCATCTCACAAGATTATTGTAAGGGAAACACTTTGTAAACCCTAAAAGCCCTCTATTGGTATGGTGTGAAGGGCAATGGATTTGGAGTGAAAGGATCAAAATTGAAATCCAGGCTCTGCTACTTACTGAGTGACTATGGGCCTCAGTTTCCTCATCTGTAAAATAAGGGGGTTGAACTGGATAGTGATAATAGCTAACATTCGTATAGCACTTTAAAATTTACAAAGCACTTTATACATATTATCTCATGTGATCCTCACAACAACACTTCAAAGAAGATACTAATATTATCCCCATTTTACAGATGGGGAATTAGGGTTAGAAAACCTAATAGTGTTAGAATTGTGGTTCAACAGCATCTAAGGTCGCTTCCAACTCTAAATCTATGGTCTTGTTTTTATAATCTTTGGGCTCTTGTTTCTTTTTCTTTCCAATAGGGAAAAAATATCCCTCTCTCTGCCTGCCAGAAATAATGGAGATCAACTCCAGGAAATTTGGTTTCTCTCTGGAAAAGAGAAAGAAATGCAACACACTCAAAGTACCAGGACACATCTGGGACATTTGCTGAAATGCCAACAGGGAATTGACTTTTAGGGCAGGTGAACAGATGGAAGATCATTCATTCTAATGATCTTTTGCATTCACTGGGACTGGTGAAGTTTATTCTCCAGTTACAATGAATGAGCACAGCACAAATACCAGACAATACAGGTGAGCATGGTCCCATTACATAAACTTATCCTTGCATAATCATAATCAATCTCTCTCTCTCTCTCTCTCTCTCTCTCTCTCTCACACACACACACACACACACACACACACACACACACACACACACACACACTGACCCCTACCCACCACTATGCATTCCAGTCTCACCTTCTCTACCCTGAATTTCTAATTTTTTTCAAAGCTTAGCTCAGGTATCACTTGCCATGTGAGGTCATTCTTCTAGCTTCTAGGGGCTTCCCTCTCAAAAATTACCTGGATTTTTAAAATGTATATCTTGCACATGCTTATATAGGTGCATGTTGTCTATACCAATGCAATGCTAGCTTCTAAAGGGCAGACACTGTTCACTTTTGTCTCTGTATCCCCAGCTCCCTTCACAGTGATCCATAGCCTATAAATTTTATCATGTGGCACATAACAGATTTTTGTTATTTAGTTGTTTTCAGCCATGTCTGACTCTTCATGACCACTGTGATGTTTAAAATCTAAATATGTGGTCACTTTAAACTAGAAGCTTTAGCACCAGGCTTTGGGCATTAAGCATTTATTAAAGCATACCAGGTATTAGTAAAAAAAAAAAGAAAAAGAAAAAAAAAGAAAACACGTGGAGTTCAGAAAGTTAAGAAAAGGCCTATCTAGCCTAGAGTTCCAGCCTGGTCTGGTTCTTCCTCAAGTCCTCCACCACAAGCCTGCTTCAATCATGAACAGACTCAGCAAACTGAGTGCGGAAGCTTTTTATAAGTCTGGAGCAGAGACGGTCCTTACACACTGCTTCAAAATGATTGGTTAAGTGTCATCCAAATCTATTGGTTCACTGGACTTGAAGGTAGTCTCCTATTGAGTTCAAAGTCCTTAGCTTCTGAGAACAATACCTTCTTAAGGGCTGGCCAGGTGAGGTTACAATCTAATTAAGTTTAAGTAGGCTAATCAGCAAAGTCAATCAGTCTCACTTAATTCAATCAGTTTAGATTAATCTCCAGGTGGGGCCTTTGAGTATCTGCCAAATCCCATTATTTTCTCACACCCCATTTGGGGTTTTCTTGGCAAAGATACTAGAGTGGTTTGCCATTTCCTTCTCCAGCTCATTTTACATGTGAGGAAACTGAGGCAAGCAGGGTTAAGTGACTTGCCCAGGCTCACACAGCTCGCAAGTGTCTGAGAGCAGATTTGAACTCACTGTGCCACCTAATTGCCCCTAATCAAAAAATGCTTGCCAACCAACTGGTAGATGTGCAAAGTCTCGCATCCATGTTCACATGGACCCAATAATGATAACTGACATTTTAAGAGCATTTTATAGTTTGCAAAATACTTTACGTAGATTATACCATTGAAGCCTCTCAACAAACCTGTGAGATAGGCATTAGAGGTACCATTAGCATCACTTCATAGATTAGGACATTGAGTCTCACTGACACTAAGTGACTTGTCCCTACTAGTAAGGATTCTGAGTCCAATTCCAATACTCTATTCACTACCCCACCCTGCCTTTCATGCTCACAGACATAACCACCCACTCTCTGGTCACATTCTACTCTGGATAAAGCATACCTCGACATGCAGTACCAGTATCTCCATAGGACCGATCTGGACATTGGCGAATGGATGCGGCGCTGCACGTTGGGCCATCAAATCCTTCCCGGCATGGACACTGACCTGTGAACTATGCCAAGAGGAGAGTGCCACCAGGAGACATAATACCAGTCTAGTGCTCCTCCCTGAGATGGGGGCCTTTGGTTAAGTTGGAAACCAGGCAGCTCCACCCCTACCTCTGCTTTAGACTTTGGGCTCCAAGCTAAGAGGTACGTGTTTTCCTCTGTGATTGTCCCCACACAACAAGGCAGGGCCCTGAAGAAAGCATGGTGAGTCTGGACTTTGACACAGGTTAGACTCTTTAGAAAGGGCTTTCTGTGGTATTGTCCTAACAAGGGTGAGATGGTGCCGAGTCTAAGAGGCAAATCAGGTGTAGTGGAAAGAACACTGATCTGGGAAGCAAGAGACAGTGCTAATCTTAGCTCAATTCTTAATTAGTTCTATGGTTGGTCCTAAACAGATCATTTACTCTCCTTAAGTCTCAATTTCCTTATGTGTTGAATGAGGGGGTGAGACAAGCTGACCACTAGCCCCCCCCCATCCTGATATTCATATTATTCTATCACTCTAGCCTCAAAAACTGGTAGATATTTTTCTTTTTGTTGCTTCCAGGGAGGCTATATATAAGAAATGAAGAGTTCTATGACATTTTAAGGTGAACTGCATGTTGGGTTAAATTATTATTTTTCTTAGGTTTAGAATATATCTGTTTGTCTCATCATTGTGCAGAAAGGAAGCAAACTCTCTCCTGAGTTCCAGTCCCAAATTACTAACTGCCCATTAGACGTTTCAAACTAGATGTCCTAGCAGGCATCTCAAACTCAACATGACCAAAATGGAATTAACTGTCTTTTCCCTGGAGATGCTCTCCTCTTCTCAACTTCACTATTTCTGCCAAGTACACCTCCATCTTTCCACTCACCCAGGTTCACAACCCCAGAGTTATCTCCCTCCCTCACATCCAATCAGTTGTCAAATACTGTCATTTCTATCACATTTCTTGAGTCTATCCTCTTCTCAGTTCTCACACAGCCTCCATCTTATTGAAAGCTCTCATCCTCATCCTCCTGGACTATTGCATTAGCCTCCCCGTTTGGTCTCCCCTTGGTCTCTACCTACTCCAAAACATCCTCCACACCATTGCCAGAGTGGTTTTTTCCTTCAGAAGGGGCCTGATCATGCCATTTCCCTAATTAATAAATTCCAGTGTTCTCTATTGCCTCTAGAATGGAATAGAACCTTCTTTGTTTGGCTTTTAAAGTTCTTCACCACCTGGCCCCTCTTCATTACACATCCCCCCTCATTCCAAACCCTGTGGTATAGCCAGACTGTCCTTGCTCTTCTTCACATCTGTCACCCCATCTCCCACTTCCATGTCTCTGCACTGGGGCCAATCTTCCATGACTAGAATCTACTCTCATTTCTCTTTCCTCCCCATGGAATCCATTACTTCCTTCGAGACTCAGCTCAAGCACTGCCTTGTATCTCCCCCTCCTTCTATGGCTAGTGCCCTTTGTGTCTAAACTGCTTTGGGTTAATCTTATATTTATTCTGTATATACTTATAAATGTACACATTGTCTCCCCTGAAAGTGTTTAAGTTCCTTAAAAGCAGAAACTTTGATTTTTGTCTATCTCTAGCACCTGGCAGGTAGTAGATACTTAATAAATGCAGTTGATTGGTTGATTGATTAGATAGAAATGTAGACCAAATATCCTAAACCCTGATGTTCAGTTAGGAGGCTTCCTAATGGTTGGAGTGTGGAATGGACCAATGAGTTTGCTTTGCAGGTGCCGTCTCAACTCCCCCTAGGAATTGTTCTGGGGTAGAAGGTTTCATTCTCTTTAGAAATCCTAAGTGGGCTCCCTGGCTATGGGGATCCAATAGCTAAGCTAAGACCAGCAAACTGGATTGCAATTAGTCATTAAGTAGCCCCCAGTCTGAGACTAGATATTTTTCCCTTTTTTCCCCCACACTTCTAATTCCAATGCCTGGGTGTATTATTTGTGAATTTCTGTATTCTATTTTCCTTACAAATAAGCCTTAGAAAACCTATTCATGGTATGGAATATATGATAGTAATGAGCAAGAATGAAAAGAGATGGTGACTAAATACTGGATTTGGGCATCCAGTTATGGCGGCAGGAGAAGGGGAAAAGTAATTAGGGATTGGGTAGAGAAGATCTCTGAAGCCAGGGATATGTCAGTTCAGGAATTACGAAGGCCGAGGGACTTAGTGCTTTGGGCAGTATTTGTAATCACGGAAAGTTTAGAAAGCTCTGAAGAGAAAAGCTTTAAAATGAAATACAAAGGCCCTGGATGGATTCCAAAGATGAGCTAAGAAACTAGAATTCCCCTGACCAGAAAGGAGCATAAATTTAGAAAACTGTCTCAATTTTCCTGATGAAGAAACTGAGGTCCAAAGAGGTGAATTTTAACACAGCTAAAGCCCCATCTTCTGCATCAAGGCTTTTCCTATCCTCCCAACTGCCGGTGACTGCCCTCCCAACTACACTGTCCTTTGCTATTTTGTATATATTTCTCTTTATTCACTCTATATTTATACTATATTTATTTTCATGTTGTCTCCCCAGTTAGAATAGAGAATAGGCTCCTTGTAAGTAGGGGTTGTTTCAGTCTTTGTTGCTGGTATCCCCAGCACCTAGCACAGTGCCTGCCACCTAGTGATGGTTAATAAATACTGATTGATTGATTGATTGATTGATTGATTGATTGATTGATTAAGTGACTTGCCCAAGGCCACAGAAGTAGTGAGTGACAATTTAGACCCTAGGTCCTCTAATTCCTTTCGAGAGAAGCTGACCGCGGTTAAGCAAAAACTTAGGCTCAGCGCTGCATACTTTATACCTCAGTGGGGAGGACCACTCTCCCAAAGGGATCCTTGCTGCTCCTTGCTTCTCCATCCCCTGGTGCTCCAAGCTAATTTTTCCTTCTCCACTGAGCTCACCGCCCACCCCCAATCCCACTGGGCTCCTTTCACCTCCTTACCTGGTTACACTGGGGGCTGTAGGAATTGTGAGGGTCACAGTTACATGGCTCACAGCCCCTACCGCTGGCCACCTTCCAATAATGGGGAGCACATTGATCACACTTGGGACCAACCACATTGGGCAGGCATAGGCAGCGTCCAGTCTCCTCATCGCAGGGCATGTCTCGCCGAGATCCCAGCATGCTACAGTCACAGCCTGCAGGACAAGAGGTGGTATTATGGCTAGGACCCCTGAGGAGTGATCCCCCCACCCCACCCCATGGAAATGTCCCCCAGAGATAACCCTAGATGGAGAGATCCATAAAACGCCCCCTAGACGGCAAATGCATTGTGGGTGCCAGGGATGGGCTGATAGTTCTCATGTCATTCCATAATCTTAACAGCTCTGCCCAGTCCTGCTCTGACCCACTCCATCATCCCTTGTCTTCCACCGCGCCCTTAGCTTTACAAAGAAACCTAAGCCTGTGCTGCCACCTGCTGGAAATAAGTGGCATAGCCTCTCAGTTTTACAGGGAGGAAATAATAAAATAGAACAACAATTAGTCAAGGGGGTGGGGGATGATAGGGCCCTGGGAGCATAAGAAGGCTAAATGCTGGGAAGTGATAGAAAGAGGGTCCCAATGTTTCTGCCTATATCATCCTCAATTCTCCTGATTGAGGCTGGAGTGGGCACATCAGAGGAGGAGGAGGAAGAAGAAGAAGAGGAGGAAGAAGAGGAAGAAGAAGAAGAAGAAGAAGAAGAAGAAGAAGAAGAAGAAGAAGAAGAGGAAGAGGAAGAAGAAGAGGAAGAAGAAGAAGAAGAAGAAGAAGAAGAAGAGGAAGAGGAAGAAGAGGAAGAGGAAGAAGAAGAGGAAGAAGAAGAAGAAGAAGAAGAAGAAGAAGAAGAAGAAGAAGAGGAAGAGGAAGAGGAAGAAGAAGAGGAAGAAGAAGAGGAAGAGGAAGAAGAAGAAGAAGAAGAGGAAGAGGAAGAGGAAGAGGAAGAAGAAGAGGAAGAAGAAGAAGAAGAAGAAGAAGAAGAAGAAGAAGAAGAGGAAGAGGAAGAGGAAGAGGAAGAAGAAGAAGAAGAAGAAGAAGAAGAAGAAGAAGAAGAAGAAGAAGAAGAAGAGGAAGAGGAAGAAGAAGAGGAAGAAGAAGAAGAAGAAGAAGAAGAAGAAGAAGAAGAGGAAGAGGAAGAGGAAGAAGAAGAGGAAGAAGAAGAAGAAGAAGAAGAAGAAGAAGAAGAAGAAGAAGAGGAAGAGGAAGAAGAAGAGGAAGAAGAAGAAGAAGAAGAAGAAGAAGAAGAAGAAGAAGAAGAAGAAGAAGAGGAAGAGGAAGAAGAAGAGGAAGAAGAAGAAGAAGAAGAAGAAGAAGAGGAAGAGGAAGAGGAAGAAGAAGAGGAAGAAGAAGAGGAAGAGGAAGAAGAAGAAGAAGAAGAAGAAGAGGAAGAGGAAGAGGAAGAGGAAGAAGAAGAAGAAGAAGAAGAAGAGGAAGAGGAAGAGGAAGAGGAAGAGGAAGAAGAAGAAGAAGAAGAAGAAGAAGAAGAAGAAGAAGAAGAAGAAGAAGAAGAAGAAGTAGTAAAGTGTCTTGTCCAAGGTGATACAGGTAGTAAATACCAGATCCTGGGTTCTTTTCACTGTACCACCTAGAAGATATGAGGTCCCCCCACTCTCAAACCTAGCCATCTCCTCCCCCACCTCCAGTAAGACATCTTCTCCCCATGCCTTCCTCCCCCATCCCCTAGCCCCCAACTTACGAGTACAGCCCTGTGGGTTGGTATAAGTGAGTCCAGTGAAACCAGGCTTGCACAGGTCACATCGTTCCCCCTGCACGTTCTCTTTGCACACACACTGTCCAGTCAGTGGGTCACAGGGGGCCCCAGGCACTGCCCCATCTGGGTCACACTCACAAGCTGCAGAGAGGATACAGAAGCAGTATTCACAGTAAGATCGAAGCAGAGAGAAAAAAGCAGACTGCCCCCACCTCCCTTCCTCTCTGCCAATCTAGAGCCATCACTTCCTTGCAGATCCCACTGAAAACCACCCTTCTTCCAAAATAATGCAGAGATAAGCAGAAAAGCTTTGAAAGCTTTAGGTTGGACTTATACACTTATAAAGAAAAGCAAACTGTACCTAACAGAGCCCTGCAGATTTGTGCAAAATCTTCTCTTCTGCTAATATGCAAATGCCCATTTTATTTGGTGTTTGTTGAGTTCAGAATTTTTTAAAAAGCCAAATTACCCTTCAAGAAGTCATCAATGATTATACACTGCCAATCTAGATTACCCCATTCATGGGAGTTCTTTTGCAATAAGTGCATTGTTTGTACTGATATAGAAGCCCTACCTACTTTTTGGGCATCTAGGTGGCACAGTGGACTGAGTACCTGGCTTGGAATGAGTAAGATTCATCTTCCTGAGTTCAAATCTGGCCTCAGACACTTACTAACTGTGTGTTACTTTACCCTGTTGGTCTCAATTTCCTCTTCTCTAAAATAAGCCAAAGGAAGTAATGGCAAGACATTCTAGTATCTTTACCAAGAAAATCCCAAAATGGAGTCATGAAGAGTACGGCATTACTGAACAACAAAAACTACTTTTACACATGGCTCTGTAAGTCGCTATCATGAGGCCCTGTTTTTACTCACCCACTAGACTGAGTTTCCAAGGGACAGGGAATCATACCATGGTATGTAAATTCTCATTGAATTATTATTAATAATAATAACAGCTAGCATTTATATAGCCCTTTAAGATTTACAAAGCATTTTTACATATGGCATTTTATTTGATCCTCATAACAACACTGTGAGGTAAGGGCAATTATTATCCCTATTTCTTTGATGAGGAAATTGAGATTAAGTGAGTTGCCTAGGGTCACACAGCTAGTAAATGTCTGAGGCAGGATTCTAACCCTAGTCTTCCTGACTCCAAGCCTAATGCTCTACCCACTGTACCAACTGGTGGAGTCCATCACGAGGTAGATGGAACAGAGATACCACAACTCAATCCCCTGATTTTCCCAGGGACCAGCTGCCTTTGTGCCAAAGGGAAGTGGCCAGTCCCAGCATGAGGACCCCAGTGGAAAGAAAGAAGTAGAGAGAACAGAGCGGTCACTCACGGATGCAGGTCTCCTGGGTGGGAATACCAGGGCGTCGGTTCCGAAAGTAGTGCAACTGACATCTCTCACAGTTCTTTCCTTCGGTGTGGTCCCGGCAGTTGTCACATACGCCCCCACTCACCCCCTGGCTGGCAGCAAATACAGCTGGGTCAAAGTGGCATGTCTCTGAATGCCCATTACAGTCACACCCTGGAACAAGGAAAGAGATGTGAGCAGGAGCCCCTTGAACCAAGACAGTGCCTCTCAAACATTTTTGGCTCAAGGCATAGTATCATTTTTTGTCATAAAGAAGAATGGCACACTATGGGAGAGACAGGAAATCTGCATGTGCATGTATAATTAATTCCAAGTTTAAGTGTCAACCATTCAGGGCACACCTGGAGAAACTCACAATGCCCTAGCATGCCACATCATGCCCTTTGAGAATTAATGGCTGCAGGGTCCTGATGTCACTGAACCTGTATGTAGCTTTCCCCAGGGAATGTTTTCATCTATGTCACTGCTCTATAGTCTCTCTCTCTCTCTCTCTCTCTCTCTCTCTCTCTCTCTCTCTCATACACACACACACACACACACACACACACACACACTATTTGTTCAATCAAAGTTTTCACAATGGGGAGAATATGGAATGGAAAGAATGAGAAGCAAGAGCAACAGGAAATGTTTGAATCATGAGCTGAGGACCTCGAGAGACATGAAAAGCAAACACTAGAGAATGATTTGAAGGCTCTTCAGTGATCTCTCAGTTCTGGTCTAGCACTAGTCAAGGGACAAGGAAGGAAGGAAAGAAGAAAGGAGGGAGGGAGGGAGGAGGGAGGAAGAAGCTACAATTCAAGACCTTTCCCCCAACTCCAGAATGAAGCAGGCTCAGGTTGCAATCACAATGGTATGGATTTGAGATGGAAAAGTATTGCCACGAATGACTCTCTCATGTTTCTGATGAGACCACTGAGGCTCAGAGAGGATCAATGACTTCACCAAGGACACATAGCTCCTCCAAGGAAAGAAGAGATATCCTAAGCCCATAACCATACTCTGGCATTCATGAGGATTCTGGTCATCAGCAGGTTTCCAAGGCCGGTTGTTGTAGAAAGGAGCACAACGGTCACAGTTGGGACCAGCAGTATTATGCTGGCAAACGCAGACGTCATGGACCTTGGAAAAATCATTTCAGTCAGTGACAATAATAATTGCCCTTCTCCTTCCTGTTGTCTAAATCCTACCCACCCTTTAAGGCCCAGCACAAACCATGCCACCTCCATAAAGTTCTCCATGACTATCCCAACCAACATTGACTCTGAATTTCTCTGAATTCCTATGGAACTCAAAAGTCCGTTTAAGTATTTCCCAAACTCATTTGGCCAAGGACACTTGGGGATTTGAACTATTTGGATGGGATCCTTAAATGCTGGTCTCAGAGGGCTAAGTGTAAGAGAACATCTATTTTTAAAATTGCAGAAAATGGAGGAAATTAAGCCTATTTCCAAACAAAAGCATTTATCTATGCAATAAACATTTTTATCTCTACATAATTTCATAGTTTATATTTCAGAGGAAAATATCAATAGCATTACAGTTTTTCCAATATTCATTTCATGCAACACGTTCCACTTCCATTGCACATGATTTGTGAAACAGTAGTCAATAGACATAGTTTAGTATTTAATCACACATTGCCCTGTATCATTTGTTTTCATTTATCTAATGGGTATAGCTCTCATCTCCCCAACTAGATTATAAACTCTTTGAAGGCCTGGGTCTCACAATGCCAAGCCTCAGTAAATGAATCATGGAATCCTGCTATTGGGAGGGACAGAGAGCTTGACAAATATAATCTCGTTTCTGATGAAGGAATCCCCTCTAGCGCATTTTGGAGAGGTGACTGTCCAACCTTTGCTGAAAAGCCTACTATGATTAGGAGTTCTCCATCTTGACGAGGCAGCAAGTTCCATCTAGGGGTAACTCATTTTAGAAAGTTCTTCCTTGTAGGGAGCCAAAATACATTGATTGATCAATTGAATGATTCTATAGGTTTGTCTTATGATGCTCCCACTCTCCATATTTCCATCCCAGCAACAGATTGACATATCTGGCCAACAGTGTTGCTATAGTTACAATGAATTTACACACTAGATTTAACTGAGCTCTCTTTGTGTTTATATCATCCAATTTTACAAATCAAAGCCTTCTCATAGTTTCAATTCCTGTCCCTCTCAACCCCCTTCTAAATTAGAGAGGGGAGGGCTGTGCCCCTATTTTATGAATGAGAAAACAAGCATATGTGATGAAAATACCTGAACTGAATAGAAAATTTGACTTTCCAATATAAGACCCTGGAGAAGCATAAAAAGGTAAACATGGATGGGAAAACAAAGACATGGAGGAGTGAGTTGCCCAAAGTATACAATGGATCACCCTCAACCAGTACTAGGTGCTTTCTCCACTATAGCTTGCTGACTTGATAAGGGTGTCTCTCCTGGCCCCTCCCTTGCCTCCTCTCATGAAATCCCAGTCCCCCTCCCTCCCCAGGGCTGTCACCTGCACTCTAGCTGAAGGGTCAGCAGGGGTGCCAGGGAGAGGAGCACAGCGGTCAGCATGGCCATGGCAGAAGCAGCTTCCCTGCAGCCGCAGCTGGGATACAGCAAAGTAGGCACTGGGTGGGTGGTAACCTCGCTGGGGCACTGGAGCGAGCTTGGTGAAGTTGACTCTCAAGTTGGTGATTTCCCCCAGCTCTATGCAAAACAAACAGGGAGGGGAAGATGAAAGGAGGGAAGAAGAAAGGAAAGAATGGAGGAGAAAGGGAAGGAAGGAAGGAAGGAAGGAAGGAAGGAAGGAAGGAAGGAAGGAAGGAAGGAAGGAAGGAAGGAAGGAAGGAAAGGAAGGAAGGAAGGAAGGAAGGAAGGAAGGAAGGAAGGAAGGAAGGAAGAAAGAAAGAAAGAAAGAAAGAAAGAAAGAAAGAAAGAAAGAAAGAAAGAAAGAAAGAAAGAAGGGAGGGAGGGAAGAAAGGAAGGAAGAGAGGAAAGAAGGAAGGATGGAAGTAAAGAAAGGAGGTAAAGAGGGAAGGAGGGAAGAAAGGAGATAAGAAAGGGAGGGAAGGACGGGTAGGAAGAAAGGAAGTAACAAAGGCAGAAATAATGAAGGAAAGAGGGGAAATAAAGAAGAAGCAAAAGGAAAGATGAGAGATAAAGTACCATAGAAGAACAAAATGTTAATCATTTTGGACGAGAGAGGGACATAGAGACCAAGTCACTTGCTCCTCCTTTGGCTTCACATCACTGGTACCAGGATCCTTCTGCTCTCCCTGCTAGAATCTCACAGAGCATTTGCTTTCTTATGCTTTTGTCATGAGTTTATTATCTTGCATGAGTTATTTGTGTGTGTATGTGTGATATCCATCAAAGGAAAGAGCAACGACTTTGGAGCCAGAGAAGGGGGTGGATGGGGGTGCATTTGCTACCTCTGCGACCCTGAGTAAGTCATCCCACCTTGATGAGTCTCACTTCCCTCATCTCTAAAATGAAAGGCTTGGACTACAAGTTCTTCTGAGGTCTCTTCTAGCTCTAAATCTGACTCTTCCACTGGAATGAAACCTACATGAGAAATGGTCTCACTGACGCTGTGTGATGAATCACCAGTACCCTTCCCCTATCTCTCCCAGGACCCGGCATCATGGTCTTTATAATGTGGGGGGAGGGGAGGGAGGAGGGACGTCTAGACCTTTGCACATATGGAGCTGCTGGCACAGAAACTTCCTCCATTGATGCAACTGTTCTGTAAATTACAGCCCTAAGCAGTTGCCTAGGGAGGAAGTGCCAAACTCAGGGGCACAAAATTCTGGCCAAATCAGATTAAAATAGGATTGGGAAATGTTTAACAAAATAAATAAAATGCAATATAACAGAGGTTATGTTAATCTGTGGTTTGAATTTTGGCCCACAGGGATCTGCAACTATTTGAATTTGATACCACCAGCCTAGGGCACTGAGATTTGTCAGTGGTCAGTTGGCTAGTATGGAGCAGAGGCAGAACCAGAACCCCAAACTGGCTCTTTGTTCACTGTCATGCCATCTCCCTCTTTGTTAAGCTACCCTATAAATGGGCTGAATTTTAATTCTAATGTTCCCAAACTCCCATCCCCCCAAAAGGCAATCTGTACCCACCTAAGGGTGACAGACAGTACAATAGTTATATGTTGGAGATCACAAAGGCTTCCAGCTCTCTTTTCTAGTTCCCTCCTCCCTTCCTGTGAGAGGTGGCAAAGTACAGTCTCCTCCACCTCACTGAAGCAGATCCCATTCCCCAGAAGAAATGGCTTCACTCACCACGAATCTTCTCGCTGTGGCTGGCCTGAATCCCAGATGCTAAGTCCAAAAGGTTGAGATGGACCTATAGGAAAAGAAGGAAAATGTGCTCATAGGGCAGGGATTTGTTTCTCACAGAGACATCTACTTATTACAAGGGTTTTCTTTTTCTTTTTCCAGTGGTGGGGAGAGGAGGAGGAGTAGGGGGGGAGACATAGGGTTGGAAAGAAAGAAAGAAAGAAAGAAAGAAAGAAAGAAAGAAAGAAAGAAAGAAAGAAAGAAAGAAAGAAGGAAGGAAGGAAGGAAGGAAGGAAGGAAGGAAGGAAGGAAGGAAGGAAGGAAGGAAGGAAGGAAGGAAGGAAGGAAAGAAAGAAAGAAAGAAAGAAAGAAAGAAAGAAAGAAAGAAAGAAAGAAAGAAAGAAAGAAAGAAAGAAGGAAGGAAGGAAAGAAAGACGGAAAGAAAGAAAGAAAGAAAGAAAGAAAGAAAGAAAGAAAGAAAGAAAGAAAGAAAGGAAGGAAGAAAGGAAGGAAGGAAGGAAGGAAGGAAGGAAGGAGGGAAGGAGGGAGGGAAGGAGGGAAGAAGGGAAGGAAGCAAGGAAGGAAGGAAAGAAGAAAGAAAGAAAGGAAGGAAGAAAGGAAGGGAGGAAGGGATGGAGGAAGAAAGAAAGAAAGAAAGAAAGAAAGAAAGAAAGAAAGAAAGAAAGAAAGAAAGAAAGAAAGGAAGGAAGGAAGGAAGGAAGGAAGGAAGGAAGGAAGGAAGGAAGGAAGGAAGGAAGGAAGGAAGGAAGGAAGGAAGGAAGGAAGGAAGGAAGGAAGGAAGAAGGAAAGAAGGAAGGAAAGAAGGAAGGAAAGAAAGGCCATTGAAGCATTTTTTAATGCAGAAAAGAAAACAGAATCTTGGCCAGAAAGAATCAAAAGACAAACAGGACCACTTTGGAAACTACAGGTTGGATTTATTGTATACTTAAAAAGAAAAGCAAGCAGGACACAATGGAGACAATTTCACAGACAAACCTCTTTTCTCTTGTTATACTATGTACATGGAAATACTCACTTTATTTACTGTTTGTTTAATTCAGAAGAAAAACTTTAAAAGGCAGGGAAGAGATAGGAAGAAAAAGCTGACCTTCCATTCAATCGCCCTCCAACCCCTCCCTGTCCTACTTTAAAGTCCTCTCTTGGAACCTAGGATAGAGAGTCAGCACTGTGGGGAGGCTGGGGCGGGAAAGGAATGAGAACAATATCCTGGGTGAGAACATAAAATGAATAATCTCCCTTCCCCATGAGACACAAGAGTTATAGCATAATAGGTAAATGTAGCTAGGGAGAGACTAATTTTGTCAGAATGACTAGTAAATGACACACAAGGAGGAGGCAAGGCAAATGAGAAGAATGTGATTGGGGAGGAGGAAGGATAAAAGAATTTAATTTTAAAACCTAGGCAGAAACAATGGGTTGAATGAGGAAGAGGTCCTTCAGGGGATAGGCAGGAGAACAGCTTTTAGGGATTATAAAAACACAGTCTGGAGAAAATAGAGAAAAGGGGGCAATGTGCCTTTTTAAAAAATGTTCAATTGCATATATTGTCAAGGGGTTTTTGACATATTGATCAGTTTTATAGAGTTTTCCCCCTCTACTTCCAGTTTTTCTTTTAAAAAATCCTTTGTTTTAAAGAATGGCACCCCTGGAGGGATGTGCTGGAGCCAGCTCCAAAGAAAGGGTTGATTATGAAATGTTCAATGTGAACATTTATACCTTGGAAATCTACAAATGCAACTAATCAAGTTTTGCTTTACTGTTTTGTTAGTTGTCTAGACTTAAAAAGTGATGGAGAAAATGCTGATAATACAGACTAAATTTACTTTCAGTATACTTTCTCTCTGCCCCCTCCCCTCAAAGCTAGTTGTTAAATATTACCAGCACACCACTGGATAGTTCCCTGGGGTGGGGTAGGGAGAAAGGATACAGGGAAATATTTAGGTGATACAAAAACAAAAGAAATCAATATTTTTAAAAAGGCAAATTCAGGAGATTTGATAGGATTTGACTGTAAGATTAGGGAGAGTTAGGAAGAGAAACTTGGTGAAGCATTTCTAGACATAAAAGTATGTCCAAGCATTCAGGTAGCTACAGAGAATGTCTTTTTTGACCTGGACTTAGAATATAACTGGAGCCTTTCAGGGGGGAAGGGAGGAAGGATACTACCAAATAACTTGGAAGGACTGGGCCTGAATCATCCAGTCTAGAAGTCACTTTCCTTCTTTCCTTCCTTCCTTCCTTCCTTCCTTCCTTCCTTTCTGAGAGGGAAGGGAACCAACTCTGTTATTTTATCTATATAGGAAACTCCCAGTAAGAAAAATCCCTCTTCCAATGCAAAAATGCTATAAATTCCTCACAAGGAGATTTTGACCTCAGAATAGTTAGAGCATGTGATAAACTGCTTGCTATGGGGCAAGGGGAGGACAAAAGAGTAGGGGGATGGGCTTAGCCCCAAGATGAAGCTGTTGTTCAGTTGTTTCTGTCGGGTCTGACTCTTCGTGACCCTGTTTGGGGCTTTCTGGGCAAAGATAATGGAATAATTTGCCATTTCCTTCTTCAGCTCATTTTACAGATGAGGAAATAAACAGGGTCAAGTCACATAGCTAGTAAGTGTCTGAGGCCAGATATGAACTCAGATCATCCTAACTCTATAGCTAGCACTCTATCTATTGTGCCACCTAGTTGTACTTTAAATGAACAGATGCTCTGCAATTTAGAGTTACCTAGGGCACTAACTGTTTAAGTGGCTTTGGCAGGATCACACAGCCTTCAGATGTCAGAGGAAAAATTTGAACCTGTTTTCCCCTGTCCAAGCCCACCTCTCTATCCACTACTCCATACTTAACACAATAATTTGTTAACACCAGTCTTATGTGTTAAGCCTTGGAGCTGGATTTGGGGATTAACCTAAGCACTTCTAATTTGCTTATCTACATGAAGCTCATACCCTAAAATTCCTTACAAGGAGATTTTGACCGCAGAACAGCTTGAGTGTGTCATGAATTGTTATGGGTTATGTGGAGGACAGAAGAGGGGGAAGGCTGGGCTTTAGTACCAAGATCAATCTAAAGGACAGAAAGCACTACAGACCCCACATCGTGCTCAAGGGGGAGGAGTCAACAGAAGTAAACAGGGGCAAACCCAAGGAGTGTTCTACTGAGAACTCTGGGTGGTTTTGTCTCAAGGCAGGTTAGAAAAAGAGGGAAGGCCTTCTCTTAGGATGATAAATCAGGAACTAGAAAGGACCTCAGAAGACATCCAGTCTGATCTTCTTCATTTTACAAATGAGGAAACTAAGGCCAAGAAAAGTAAAATGACCTTCTCATAGGCTCACAGAGTCAGAGGGAATTTTCTCATTTGGGATTTCCTTATGTCAATGAAATTACAGGTCCATTCCCCATCCACCATCACATAATTTTGTGTGTGTCTAATTCCCTCCATTAAACTCTAAGTTTCTGTAGGGTAAGGTCTAGGTACTCACTGGAATATTGCCAATACCTAGCACAGAGGAGATACTTAATAAGTGTTTACTGAATTTCTGTTTGCTTTCTTCTCCCTCCACACACCCTCAGGGTTCATACTCAAGTACTGTACCTTTCCCCCACGGTTGGGCCCAGTATGCTGTGTTGACAGTGGCTGGCACCGAATATCCTGCCAGTTCTGAGGCCGGCCCTGGCGGAGCTGGGGGAATTCAGTGGCACAGTTGGGGGCCAGGTATTGATATACCTTCCAAGTCTTGCCAAAGTCTGGGGAATGCTCAATCAGCATGCCTGCTGGTAGAGGTCCCTGGGGGAAAAACATGGCAGGAGAGGAGAGGATGCATGAGTAAGCTACTGTAGTCCAAGCCAAGGAGAAGAGAGGGAGCTATAATTGTGCCTCAGAAGCACAAACTCAAAGAGAAAACAGTTCTTTCCTGGCCACACACTTGATCAATAGGCCCCATCCAAAGGAGTATAAAAGACTGATTCTGTCTGGAAAAATGGCACCCCTGATCAAGGCCAGGGAACTTGGCTGGGCTAGGTTAAATGGCTGCTGACCAGGCTAAAAAGGGAGTCTGAGCCAAGCATGAACTAGGGAATCTGCTTAGCCACGCGAGCTCTATTAGGAGCCCATGGGAGCTGTAGAGGTCAGCAACAGCCAATAGAAGGACTTAAAGCAAGAGGTCCTATAGAAGTGCACCTGCCCTATGACCATTCAAGAGCACACTCAGGCCCCTGAGACTTTCCCAGTTGATGCTGTGAGTTTACAGAGATTGAATCTAAGCCATTCTGTAAGCTTTGAGAAGGTTCATAAATAACACTTAGCAGAACCCATGACTGATTCCCTACTGCATTCACTAAGGAGGGTAGTATACAACCCCTTCTATATCTTACATGCTTTTAAGTGACTTTAATATGTACTTTGTTGTCCTAAATATTCAGTGTTTAAATCCCTTCCCCACCCAAAACAAACAACCCACAATGCCCCAAATTCACCCATCCACATCTTATTTTCTGCAGGGGGCACAAAAAGTGTGTTGGGGGGGGGCAGGGGATGATTGATCAAGTAGTTAACAATTTTGGTTGTATTTTTTTTTTTTTAAGCAAAATATGCCCAAACTGCTTTAGCCAAATGAATATTCCCTTTCAAAGTAATTTCCTTAGAAAGTTGTACATGCTTATTCCAATGATATACACGTGGCACAAAACATTTTGGTAACTCTTTTAAGAAAAGCCCTCTAAGCCAGTTTTTGAGCCAAAAAAGAAAATTAGACTCATTACTTTAAATGATCTTTTTTTTTTTAAGTGAGGCAATTGGGGTTAAGTGACTTGCCCAGGGTCACACAGCTAGTAAGTGTTAAGTGTCTGAGGTCGGATTTGAACTCAGGTACTCCTGACTCCAGGGCCGGTGCTCTATCCACTGCGCCACCTAGCTGCCCCTAGACTCATTACTTTAAATAGTCAAGCATCATCAGACTCGTTCACCTGCCTCAAATTCATCCTCTGAGGGTGGTCATGAGAATATCTTCAAAGGAGCAAGTAACAAGGTATATCAGAAAGGGTGTTGGATTTGGAGTCTGGAGTATCATCTCTGCCACACACTGGTCCTATAACTCTAGGAAAGTCACTTCAGTTTTCTGAGACTGTTTCCTTACCTATAGTGATGATGATAATACTGGCACTAGCTAATTATAGGAATGTTTTGAAGAAAGTGTTCTATAAATTTCAAAATACTATGTAAAAGCTGCAACTAGTGCCTGGAGTAAGTAGCAAAAAGTGCTTCTAATACAAGAAGCCAGAAAAGGGTCCTTAGTTGAGTGGTGGGATAGTCGGGACCACGGTCAAGTGGGATGGAGCTCAACTGAGATGAGGCCACCAGAGGAGGAAATCCACTACTAGGTACTAGTATTAGTAGTTTGTTTTCTGCTGAAGGACTATAAGTGTTGAAAGCATCCTCCAAATTTCAGCACTCCAGGTCAAAGTCCTAGTCACCCCACCCTAGTTATGGATCTAGTCATTATTCATTTTTTAAAATATGCAATAAATTATAGAATCCATTCCCAAATGTTTGAATAATGACAGCACCTTTGGCATGAGTACATAATTTTCCAGTGATTACTTTGAAGGGGATAAAGTTAATTTTGATATAAATTTTCTTATGTGTTCATTTTTTTTAAAAAGTCACATTGGTGACAGTTAAACTTTATGTGTAATTCCCCCAAGACAAATATACTATATATATATATATATATATATATACACATACATCTGTAGACTAGATATATACCAACTCAGCATTTCAAACAACCATAAACAATAAGACTGAGCCCATAGCACTGCTGCTCAATTGGAAAGATCTATATGATAGAATTCACTAAAGTTCATCTACACAGGAAATCTGGAAAGTGACAGGCCCTACTATCTCTATAAGCCACAGGGCCTTTAGGCTATTTACATCATCCTCTCCATCTCATCCTATGATTCAGGGGGTGATATAGCCCCAGGGTACATAAAATGGGAACTCCCAACATGTAGTACTACTATCTCCCTAGGTTTGGGCCTTCACCAAGCCGGACCCTTGAGGACTAAACTCTCTTACTCTGCACTCATCATTACACAGCTATGAGCTCACCTGTAAGTCCAGCGTGATGTCCTGGAGCTGCAATTTCCTGTCCAGATCCAACTGCAGAGAAACAGGGCTCACATCTGTCAGGACATAAAAAGAAGGTTCTCAGATGGAATGTAGGTATCCCTTCCCAGACCCTGAGGATACTTCAAGTCAGACCCACTTCTTCAAGGTCTACTTTTTCTTTCATCTTTCTCTCGGGCAGTCCCATGATAACTAGTCTAATATTTGTCTACCCACATCTTCTGTGATACAGGACCAAGTAAAACATAAGATAGGCTTGTGGGTTAACCAGTCAAATCCTGATCAGACTTGCAAATTTCTCCCCTAATCCCCAAACTGGCTCCTACACCACCTCTTCCAATGTCTCCATCCCAGATTCCCTTCTAAAGTTACCTCTTCCAACAAGTTCACCCTGATGGAGAGGAATGAAGCAAACCTTCCGTTGCCTCCAGTAAACCTTCCTACGAGCCTCCTCTCCCACCATCCCTAAATATATAGTCAGAAAAAGAAAAAGGGTTGCTGGTACAGACATCTCATTCCCAAAGCCAGAGGGCTGCACTGTAGTCTAGCTTAAATACTGGATACACTTGGGGCATATTGGCTCATTTCCATTTGGAGAAGAACTGGTAGCTTAGGTTGTCTAGATCTCTCACCATTTTGGGATTGCCACCATCGCATGCGGCCAGAGGAAGAGGCCACATTCTCCACTCGGTGGCTGTTGTAGCCATGAGGTAGCCGGGAGTCACACTTACAGCATTTCATTTGCCACTGTGAGAAACAACAACCAAAAAAAGGGAGAGTCAGAAATGGGTACCTGTAGTAAATCACCTTGATAAAACTCCAGGCCCTGGAAGGCCAATGCCACCAAATCCTGCCTCTGAAAACTACACATTTGGATTAAGGAAGTCCTTCAGCAAAAAATAAATACAATTTGTCAGGTTGACTCATTAATCTAGGACTATTGGTTCTCAACACCTTGGTGTGAAATTGTTTCATCAAATTGCTTTCCCCTTAACACCCAGCTGAAAACTGTGGTACGAAGAGAATGGGAATTGTAACTGAGGGCGTGAGGAAGTGAACCTTGGAGGAGGAAATGGAAGTAATTTTGGAAGAGTGGGGACTTGCAAGTAAGGATTGTTTAACACAGAGTACACACTTAATAAATGCCAGTGGATTGAGTGGGACATCTTTATGGGGTCCTGGGCAGTCAGAAGGCACTGAGAATGAAAAGAGAGCCATGAATGGAAGAAAGCATCACAGAAACTGAGGCAGAAGGAGATCAAATACAGTATGTGTATGTATGTATATATATATATATATGTATATGTGTGTGTATGTGTATATATATATGTCCCAATTAGTGCTAATAATGAATCCAGAAGTGGTTTGTTGGTTTGCTGTTTAACCATTTCAGTTGTGTCCAACTCTTCATGACCCCATTTGGGATTTTCTGGTCAAGGACATTGGAGTGGTTTGTCATTTCCTTCTCAAGCTCATTTGACAGATGATGAAAATGAGGCAAACAGGGTGAAGTAACTTGCCCAGGGTCACAGAGCTAGTAAGTGTCTGAGGCTGGATTTGAACTCAGGAAGATGAGTCTTCCTGACTCCAGGCCCACTACTACGCCACCTAGGTGCCCCATCCCAAGCTGTAATATTATTCAAATTCACACTATTCAAAGTTATAATTGCATGTGAAATATATTCATTGGTTTACTCCTAATGGAAGATATAATGAAAAATTGTAATGTTTTATCTGTTTATCATAATATAACAGAAAAGGATATAAAATGCATTTCTGATTCAAATTCATTACAAAATAATACAATGGGTATAGAAAGCGGTTAGGTGACACAGTGGATAGAACAGGGGAACCTGGAGTTAGGAAGATTTGAGTTCAAATCCAATCTTATTATCCATAAGTCCCTAGGCAAGTCACTTACCCTTAGTTTGCCTCATTTTCCTCATCCGTAAAATAGGGTTAATAATAGCACCTAACTTCCAGGGTTGTTGTGAGAATCAAGTGAGATAACAATTGTAAAGTGTTTAGCACAGAGTCTGGCACAGGCTATATAAAAATATCAGCTCTTATTACTGTTAAATGATTAAACATTATACCTAAAGATAAGCATCCTGTGACAATAATGAGAAAAACATTTGTCATTTAAAATATTTTTGCAGCATAGATTGAATCATCTTCTCTTTCTTTGAATCTACCTACATATGCTGGTAGGGTCACAGAGCTTTATCCACACGCAGGTAAATTTTCATGCTTTCATCATTGTTAGGGTCAGTATTTATCATTTTTTCTCTTCAGCTATTAGAGTTTGAAAGACAACCCCACATCCTCTGAGAGTGAATGCCTTTATTTGCACATGATCTGCTTTTTCGACATTATTGTAGATTTCTTCAAACACTCATTTGATCTAAATGAAGGAGATCTTTCTCAGTCAAAAATCCAGAATACAAATTGAGCAATTCCTGGACATCCCGTTCATCAAAACAAAGCCTTCTTCCAATGTTTGTCATTTCTTCTATCACAGTCTGCTTTAGAAAAAGAAAACCTTCAAATTTACTATCTGTGCAATGTGCAAAATGCTTCCCCACTACAGGCATATTGCTGGCATTTATTTCTTGCCAAGCATAGTAGATATTTTCAATTGCATCTTTTGATGTTATAATTTCTCCAGAATTCAGTTAAGAAAATTGCATTATCACCTGTTGTTTCAGCAATTGCCTGTTCAAAAGTTTTTCTTAGGCAGTAGGCCTTATATATTGGAATGATTCCTTGGTTCATGGGCTACAATAAAGATGTTGTTTTTGGTGGCAAAAAATGAAAAAGAAAAGAAAAGCAAGAGTTAAATTCTTACACATTAAACCAAGTATAGTTGTATGAGTTGAGGTATGATCTGAAATCAGAAATACTTTCAATTCAATATTGTTTTCTTTGAAATATTTTTCAATACCTGGGCTAAAATAATTTGAAAGCTGGTCTTTGAAAACAGCTTCAGGAACTTGTCCTTTCTTTTTTAACCACCAAAGAAATGGATTGATGGTTGAGCTTAGTATAGCCTGAGGATTTTGAGACTAATAAACAAGCATTGGTTTTAATTTAAAATCCCATTCTGCATTATCTCTCAATAAAAGTGTACAATCTTTTTATTCATTCGTGTCCAGCAGAACTCTTCATGACCAGTCATTGAGGGTTAAGTGACTTGCCCAGGGTCACACAGCTAGTAACTGTCAAGTGTCTGAGGCCGCATTTTAACTCAAGTCCTCCTGAATCCAGGGCCTGTGCTTTTATCCATTGTGCTACCTAGCTGACCCCTTGGGGTTTTCTTAACAGAATCTTAACATAAGTTGGTTGTCATTTCCTTCTCCATCTCATTTTATAGATGAGGCAAACAGGGTTAAGTGACTGGCCCAGGGTCACACAACTAGTAAGTGTCTGAGGCAAAATTTGAACTCAGGAAGATGTCTTCCTGACTCCAGGTCCAACACTCTATGCACTATGGTGCCACCTAGCTGCCCAGGTAATCCTTAGACATTTTAAATACAGGTTGAGTTTTTTCTTTCTTTCTTAGAAATATCAGTTCTGAAAGACATCCTTTTCCAGAATAAGTCTGTTTTGTCCATATTAAAAATGTATTGATCAATGTATACCGTTTTTTCCAATTATTTTCTTCAAAACATCAGGATTTTTATTTGCCACATCCTAATCTGCACTGGCTGCCTCTCTCGTAATTTTGACATTATACAATTGAACTCAATTTGTAAATCAATCAAACCAACCAACTGTGTGGTAAAAGTTTCTTCACTATCCATTTCATTTCCATTTTCTTTCACTGCCAGGAATAAACTTGAAGATTTTTTCTGAATGACTGCTCTTCTAAGAGGAATGAGCTGTTGATTGCAGCCTTCAATCCATACAGTCAAAAGACACTCCATTCCTATCATCGCAACACTTCGTTTCCTTGTAATTGTTTGACAACTTCGACACACACACACACACACACACACAAGAAAAGAAAACTTCTTTCTTTGATTTTGCCTGCATGTTTCATAATATTCCATACCATAGATTCAGGCATTCCAACATCTAATTCTATCTTAAAGTTGCTAATACTACTATTATGCCATTCAGTTACTCCAAATCTTCATTCTAATGTAATAACAATCCTCCTCCTCCTCCTCTTCCTCTTCTTCTTCTTCTTCTTCTTCTTCTTCTTCTTCTTCTTCCTCTTCTTCTTCCTCTTCCTCTTCTTCTTCTTCTTCTTCCTCTTCTTCTTCCTCTTCCTCTTCCTCTTCCTCTAGCAGCAAGGTTCCCATATGAAGTATTCTTCATTTTGTCCATTTTGTTTAGGGTTCTTCTCAAAAAATTAATACAAGTATTGGTAATATGATACAAAGCAACCTATCACATGCACAGGCAACAATAGACAAGTAGAGACTGATGGGTAATATAATGCCAAAACCTTTGACAAGCTCATGTATGCTGTATTAGTTGAATATTTTCTGGTGTTAGGGAACTACATGTGTTGTCTTTACTCTTTAATAAATACTTAAAAGCCTAAACTCTTGCTGAATTTATCAGTAAATCTTGGTTAGTTTCCCCAAAAAACTGGGCGGGGGGCAGGTAAGGACCCACATTAGATTTTAAACATCACACTATACACTTCAAGGTTTACAAAGGGTTTTACATATATTAACTCATTTAGTTCTCACAAGACCAGCTCTAGGGACCTACTAAGCCTAGAGGCAGAAAGAGAAAGAAGAGAGGAAGGAAGAAAGGGAAAGGATGGCAACTGGACAAGCACAGAACCTGCACAAAATCCTCTTTGGAGAGCTGGCCTATCATGGGAAAGGAATAGGTTCCCAAAGTGGGAACAAAATAACACATTATGGGGACATCGGTAGCTTCAACGCAACAAAGTCCTTTATCCCCAAGCTTCTTCCTGACCCTGGCCAGCTCACTGGAGAGAGGTTACTGGGTGAGGGGCTAAGTCTTTCTGCATGGCTTCTGGGGCTCCTGACCTTCTGACTTGGCTGGATAAATCAGGGAAGCTAACCACAACCAGATTTCAGGATGCTTAAACTGAGTACACATAGTATTCCATTAAATCACAGAAAAAGGATAAAGTATACAGAAAATTGACCTGGTAAGGCTGTAGAGGTAAGAGAGAGCTTTTTTCTCCTTTCTTTCCCTGCATCCCTTCTTTTACCAGGACTCCCCGCCCCACAACCATAAGAAGACAGGGCATACAGGGAGTCTATTTACTTTCATTTAGAAGAACAATATGAAAGAACCGAGTTTAAGTCCCACTTCTGATATTACCAGCTATGGAACCCTGGGTAATGTGCATAACCCCTTGGGGCTCTGGGCAATTCTCTAAGATTGTAAGGTGCAGAGAAGATGACAAACTGCCTTGGTAAAGGTAGCCTCCTCCTCCGGGAGCTCCCTGTATCAGTAAAATAAATGACAGGTCCAGGCTCAATCTCTGTTCCATGCAGCTGGGTGGCTTAGTGGATTTCAAATCTGGCTTTAGATGCTTAGTAGTTGTGTAACCCTGAGCAAGTCACTTGATCTCTGTTTGCCTTAGTTTTATATATATATATATATATATGTGTGTGTGTGTGTGTGTGTGTGTGTGTGTGTGTGTATTATGTATCTGTGTTCATAGATACATACATATATACAACCTGTGTGTATATATAGATTATATGTCTATGTGGCGTGTGCGTATACATATACATGTATGTATAAGTTTATACATGTGTATATACAGACATGTGTATATGTTTATATATACACATGTGCATACAACATATGGATATATAACCTATATATATGCACACAATATATACACACAGGTTGTGTATATATGTATATGTATAGATAGATATTGTGTATGTATGTGTATGCATATGTGTATGTATTCCTATATATAGGTAGGTACTGCTTATGTGTATGTATATACATAGATATGTGTGTAAGGTACATATAAGGCATATATACATTCATACATACACATCTATATCTATACATATACATATATACGGCTTTATTAATAGTAGTATCCCACAGCCACCTTGAAGCACAAATCAGCTCCTATCCAATAGTGTGTGAGAGTGCATGTCTGTGATGGATAGAAAGGGAGTGAAGAGTTCAAACAGTCTGGAAAAGGGAAAGCAGCGGGTCCTGCCTTATGCCTAACACAAAGAGATGGGGTGGGGGAGAAAAGAGAAGAGGAAAGGTATCATCATTTTAATTAGCTGTCATTCATATGGTTTTTACATGATCACATTTGATCCTTAAGACAACCCTTCCAAATTGGTAGTTCCCCTTATTACTCCCATTCAATTATAGCTAGCATATACATACATGTGTGTATGATATGTG